>NW_024354500.1:6073950-6181171 GCF_902729225.1 Pteropus medius | reverse complement strand
TTATGCAACCTTGGAGAAATTTTTACTTTCCAAAGATGGTCATAGCAGTATTTCCTATTTCACATGTTCGTAGTTTAATGGATGCTACTTCTTTTCTTTCAAGAAATGGAACATAATCCTCTGTTCTTTAACTTATTTCTGTACATAGAATTTGGTGGAAATGACACTACAGGACTTTTGAAGCTAAATTTTGAAAAGAAAATTTTTTATGACAATTGTTAAAATGGTAAGAGAAAACATTATTCAAGACTACTGTTAATAGGGGAGAAAGACGAAACTCAACTATGAATACAGCAAAGACTGCTAGAGATTTCTAGTCAATGAGCAGAGTGAGGGGATCAATAGATGGAAAATTACTAAGAAGACATATTGAGGGTAGGGTGCATTTTGCTACACTGGACTAAGAGGATTCTTGTCCATCCAAGGACTTGAATGTCAAGGAGCGGGGGGAAAGTGACTTAGCAGGATTCGTTGCTAAAACTGGGTTTTGGAGGCTAGAGACAGGACAGGGGCCAAGGCTGAAGCCTAGTTGAGAAGAGGATTCAAAGAAGCCTGACTAAAGTTTGGTCAAAAAAAGAGTCTTTGTTAATTAGAAAAGACCATGCATCTTCATTGAGATACTCAATCTTGTAACCCAACCAGTATGCTGTTTGGAAGCCCAAGACACATGGAGAATAATCATTGTTTTACCAGACAGTCACCATCATTCACCTGACACCTGAGTAAGCAAGCTTTCAGATGGTACTGTCCCCCAACCACTGAGTCATTCATTATTCTTCACTCTTTGAATCTTTCCTGCTGAGGCTGCAGACATCATGGAGTTGAGTTAAGGCATCCAGCTGTATCCTGCACAGAATATATGAGCTAAATTAAATGGTTATTGTCTTATGTCTCTAAGTTTGGAGTGGCTTATTAAATAGAGATACCAACCAGAATAAAACTCCTCTTGCTATCCTAATTTAATCCTGCATCATCTTTCTCCTGGGCTATTATAATGATGTCTAATAGCTTTTTCTGATTTTGCTGCTACTCTTCCAGTCTTGTTTACACCTAATAGCTCAAGTTAGTTGATGACATTCTTCTCAAAACCTTCCAGAGGCATTGCAACTTTCACAGAATGAAAGGTAAAGTCTCCAAAGCTTTACATTATCTGCTTCTTAGGCCTTTGTTCTTCATCTGTCAGTATTCTCCCCGTGATGTCCCTTGTCCCAGCCACAGTGATGCCTATGTTCTTCTTTGAACACATCCAGGATATTGCATGCTCGAAGATGTGTCCTTGTTCTCTGTGCCTAAAATGGACTTTCCCTAGAAACCTACATTATTTATCTTTTGCTTCCTTCATGGACATAAGAAACATCCAAATTTGTGGAAAATTTTATGAGTTAATATGAGCCAAACTGACCACATGCTGAGAAGCAAGATCTCAAATGCTCTGGAGAATGACAGTTTGCAGTTTCTTTTATGTATTTGGAATTAAAGAGGGGTCATAAGAAAGATTGCTTTAGGGTAGGAGAAAGCAAGGTGGGAATTGGATTACAAGATGGTTAACGAGATTATCTTCTTTTTTAAGGGTAGTTATGCCTCCTAAGGGTCTGAAAAAGAGGATTACTCTGGCATTTCAAAGGTACACAAGAACAATGGACAGGGAAGGCTTAAACCCTTTCACTAAAGAAGTTATAGGCCTGGGGTGTGACTATCCACCATGACCTGCCCAGTTAGGAATTTATAATCAGATCATCCTGTGAGGCTACTTTCTGTCACTGTACTTGTCAGTTGTATTACAGAACTTCTTTTCCTCTACATCTTCATGTCTTTTTTTAAATGTTACATTATAGAAAAGCTTCACGAACATTGTGTTCTACCATGTCCATCTTATCCTGTTTATTTTTCCCCATAGCGTTTACAACTTAAAATGCATATTTATTTGTTAATCTGTCTACTATTTATCTCCCTCTCTTTCTCCTGTGGGTTGGGGTCTTTTCGAAGCTTATATAGTTCTCCTTCCATGAGGAAGTTTGTTTTATTCAGAGCACTAATCTCAGTTTCTAAAATATGCCTGGGACAAAATGGGTATTCAATAAATATTTGTCGACTAAATGAATTTGGACTACAAGAGTTATTTTAAAGAGTTATTTTCTATATTTCCTGGGATACATCTTTGTCCTTAAACATTAGAGCATTAGACATAATTTTAATTTTATTCATAATTTCATGGTACTTTCAAACAAACTTGGAGACAATGGAGATATAATATATGTAATGATTTTTTTTTAAGTTTACATTAAGTTTACATTATATATATATAAAATTATGAAAGAGGCTTTACCAGCTCATTAGGAGAAATGTTGTTCAAGTTTTATAGACAAATGTGCTATGCAAAGGCTGTGAGGTACAGACTTCTAAAAAGGCAAGAGAAGTAAGCACTCAGCCAAGGTGTCAGCTTCTTATTAATGAAGGCAAATGAGGCATCAAATACAGTTACAATAAGTGGAAACTTTACCTGTGCAAGTTATTAGCTCCTTTGTGCCTTGATTTTCTGTAATTAATATTGTATGTCACAAATGTAAAAGAGGATAACTAGATAAATAAATTAGATAGACAGATAGCTAGCTAGCTAGATAGCTAGATGATAGATAGATAGATAGATAGATAGATAGATAGACAGACAGACAGACAGACAGATAGACAGACATGAGCGATGAGGGAATGAAGGCCCAACTCAGAGAGTTCCCTTTGGACCTCTCCAAAACACCTATCTTATGGTTAAAAATTACCATTACATCCTGGATTACAAGGAAGTAAAAACCACAAAAATAACCACTGGTTTAGTCTGGCCACAGTGCTTGTGCAGTTAGTACATATATTGATATTTATTAACTGTAGCCTCATTATACCGTCATTATAATACCATACTATGCCTGGAAGTTCATGAACTTAATGAACAGACTGAATTCTGAGTAACCGCATGTACAATAGACAAAGAGTTATGTCAGTCAGATAAATGTCAATCAATTGACCTCACATGCCAATCATATAGCCCTACCCCTGTAACCACCCATCAGGGGCTAATATGAGATATACTTCCAGAATTTTGGAGACAACTATCTCTGGCATAGCACATTTCTCTCTTGAACGTCTTTTAATAAATTTTAGTTTTCCTAAATTTGATGATCTGGAATTCTTTACTACCTCAGTGGAAAGAACCAAACTCTCTCAGTGCCTTCCAGCAGCAACAACTTTCTGTTAGAGGTTAATTTTACCTTTTAGATCACATTTGATTTCAGTTTCTCAACATTAATCGGGAAAGAATGGTATTTTATCCCTAAGCAAAACAATATGGTTGAGGCCAAGGCTGTATGGAGAGATAAGATTTGCTGTATTCCTTTAGCAATCTCTTCCCCTACCTCACTTTTATGATATTAACCAAACCCAGAGTTGACCTAGGTCAGAGTGTTCAGCTAAAGTGGAAAGAAAATGACTTTTTTGCTTTTAATAACAACGTCATGAGGTTTGCTTGTCTATATAGAGAAAGCATATGATATGAGAAAGGTAAAAAAGAAGATCTCAGTCCTGAAAAATTACAGAAGGGAGGAAAAGGAGGAGACAGAGAGAGCATGAAACAAGTTCATGTAGTCTTAATTTTCTGTCTTTGGGTTTGGAGAGGACATGTATTGGATGAATTGGAGGATATATCTAGCGTGGAAGACTTTTCCCCCCATTCTCTCTTTGGGATTCTAAAAGGAATCTGTAACATCACAGGCAACCTAATCTAGTTAAAAGAGTGAAATGTTGATTCAGGCAGGGAGAAGACTGGTTACCTTTCCGAAAAGACTGGTTACCTTTCTGAATTTCTTTGTGTATGGGGTGCATGCTGATTAGAAAGCCATGGGATTGTAGAGTATCTGCAATTGATTTCTCAGTACAGACTAGGTAGACCACAGGACATGAGGGTAAGTGGGAGCCTGTGGGTGTGCAGTCAAGAGAGCTGAAGGGAGTTCAGGTTATTATTTTTCAGAAGCATTGCCCAGGCCTAAAGAAAGGACTGAAAATACACTAGTGATGGATTAAAGAAAGCCCCAAAAGTTAAGAGATGGACAAGAAGCATTGCCCTTGAATCTAGTAAACAATCATTAGTGTAGAACCAGTGACTAGCACAAGGTCAAGGCATTCTTCCACCTTCCAAAACTGTGAGGTCAAGTCACCCACACACTCTTTCTTTGGTATCTAATCTTTGAGAAAAGACAGAGAGGAGTTTCTCTGAAAGACTGAGCCCTTTACCCCAACTAGAGAACAGGCCCTAAAGCTGGTGTTTACATGATCAAATTGGATTAAATATAAACTGGGCATTCAGTTAGTTTTTTTCATACTAACCAGGTGTTGGGAGTACCCCTAATAATTATCAAAACTAAATGACATTTTATTTTTACATCTGACTTTTTCTCAGTTTTCTTCACCATTATAGAGTGTTGTTAAGAGAATTTAAAGTAATTTTTACAACTCTTAAAATAGTTTTTGGTATTTGGTAGTTGCTAATAAATTGGTAGTTATTACTGTTCTTCAAAGTAAAGAAATATTCTTGTAGGGGCAGTAATTCAATAATGGCCGAGAGATTAATAACAAAGCTGGCTGCTCTAATTGGACAGTGGCCTTGACTTTCAGGAAACCCAAACTCCCTATCTTTATGTCCCTAATTTTGTCTGTGACTTTTAAAATAATAAACACATTCCAGTAAGAAAAGAACTTTTAGAAAACTTTAACCTTTAAACATAACCTGAAGATATCATATTTGTTATTTATTTGTTCTTGGTATTCAATCATTTTCTATAATTTTGTATTAATAAGTATTTAACGTAGATGGATAAAAAAAAAGCAAACTTTTTTTTTAAACCAATGCTTCCAAATACATAATTAAGAGTACTGCTACATGGTGACAACATTCCTAAAATTAATGACTTGTTGTATTGCTGGATAGATTTCTATAATAATATTAAAAAATACATATAATACCAGCTATTGACCAGAGAATACATATACCATGATGACAAAGGCAAAGCTTTTTGAGCACTTCTTATGGCTATAAACTATGTTTCACATGTGCTCTTTTATTAATCCCCACAGCAATCCTGTTCTGTAAATACAGCTGTGCTCCCCATTTTACAAATGGGGAAACTGAGGCACAGAGCCATTACATAACTCTTCCAAGGTTACATAGCAAATAATTAGCACTGAATTTTGAGCCCAAGCAGTGTGACTTCACAATTATTGTTTTTAATTACTGCGCTGTAGAGATTTATTACTTTGTTGAGGACAATCTGCTTTGCGGCTTACATTTTGCAATAGAGTAGTTGACTTTGGTATATTTTCACCAAAAAAATACCTTCGGCTTTCAACAACAAAACATTTAAAAATATCTCACAGATAAGGTTTCAACAGATAATCATTTTAATTCATCATTTTGTAGATAATATATCAAACAAAAGTGCTTTTGGTATGGGCATTTAAGATAAGATTTTGATAAAATTTTTGACAAAGTTTTATCAGCAGGTTCTTGACTTTAAAAAACCCACTCACCAGGAGATATTGTAGATATTGTTCCATTAATGTAAGTGGACCAAATTTCTTACAAAGAGAATTCTAAGGTGCTTTTTTCCCTATGATGTCAACATCTATAATTCCACTTCTTTATTAAAGGTGGTTTGACACAAGAGCAAAATTCAAAGCTGTTAGAGCATTAGAACATAACTGATACATTTCTAAAATGAAAGCACATTTCTGAAAATTTGAGGGAGTTTGTATAAAAATTATTGTTTCATGAGAAGAGTCCTTCTGGAACAAAAGTATAATTTTAACATGAAAAAATATAATTTTTTTCTTAAGGAATTCTGACAGTAAATTAAGTTAAAACCTATTAAGATAAGTTGTCCATATTGTTTTTTTATGTTTCCAATTTTCCTTGTTTTTTTTTTTTGTAGAAAATATAAAACATAGCGATCGCAGATATTTTATCTATGATTTCTCAAGATTATTCTGTGTTTGAAATCATAACTTTCCCCTACAGAGATATAATTTGTTTTAATTAGGTCATCTAAATGTCAATTATTTACGTTGACTACAGCAATTCCTAATTTTGGGATTTCACAGGCCTTCACTCTTGCCTGGCACTCTGGGAATCTTCTCTGTTTTGCATAATCTTAATTATATTACTTTGTTGAAGAGATGCAAGAAAAATGACATTTTTCTAGAGTGACTTCTCAATTAAATCAAAGAGATCTGATAAGATTAAAGAAAATGCTGGCAAAGCACTGAGTGGTAAGAAAGAGAGACTATCCATGTTAAATGAGTTACCAGGAATAAAGTACAGAATTATATCAGGACACTATTCACTTAGCATAATTAGTAATTTTTGTTACTAATGTGCTAAATGATTTATTAGCTGTCAATGATAAGTTGATGCGGTACAATAATTATTCCAAAATACTATATCATGATTTATGCAGCTACTGTATTTCTTAAACACTTTAACCCTATATAGCCCTCACCATATTTTGGTAAAATAAGCAAGAAAAAATATAATTTCAAATTCAAAGATAGAGACTCAGTCACACAGATGCTAAGTAAACTCAGGAAAATCTCATAGCTACAACAGTGAGTTTAGAGTTTTTAAGTCTCTAAATTCTCAGCCATTTGTTCTATGCTTAAAACCATGGTCTCTGCACAGAAATAATTTTATGTTTGGGAGAAAATAGAGAAGAAAAAAAAGGAGAGAGAGAGGAAGAAAAACTAAAAATTGTATTATTCATTTTATACAAACACTGAGAAATAGATCATCTTCTACAAAAATAGCGCTGTTATGAATAAAAGAGAGAATAAAATGGTTTCATTTCAAATGCTCCAATTATTTTCTTTTTTTAGCTATGTGGGAATAAATCCAATCTTTTTTTTAAATATAATCTTTCTTTAAAGGATCTTCTCATATAAAGAAGAGATTATAAATTGCAAAAATGTGTGAGTTTCTGCTCGTGAAGGTTTTTGATTGTTATTAAAATATTATGAACTGTAAAAAGACTACTGTAGTTTCTCCAGGTCAAGTATGGTTTGTTAGGAGGCCATGGGGTACAGAGAGTTGATTAAATTTATGAGTTAATGTCTGTGAAGCTGCATGGTGGGTAAAAGAGTTATGTAAGTATTACATCTGCTCCTAGGAAGTCATCTGTGAATACTTCCTAATTTTTTAATGTCTCTGTGTGTGTTGTATGAATTGCAATGAAGCGAATCCCTGGTCACTAACTCTTTTATATTTGGAGTGAGCACTTATATTATTTAACTTGATGTTGTGGCAAAAAAGTCCTCAGACACTAACTTTTTTACATGCTTCTGCAACATATAGAAGGTGTGATTGGTACGAATTAGAATTAGACCTGAATTTTCTTAAATATTAGTAAAATCTGATTATACGTAATATGATCATAGAACCCAGACATTAGTCTGACTTTAATCTTTGCTCTATGTGTATGGTAGCAATTGTTATTCAACAAAAGAATGTCCCCCAAAGAAAAACTATAAAGAAACCTAAAAACTTTTAAATTGTATCTTGTAAAACTAAACTCAAATTCAATTTGAGAAGTTAGGAAAACAATTAAATGGCAAAATACCTCCATTTTTTTGCTTTTTAAGAAAATATAAAATCAAACGTATTTATTATTTTCTTAGGTTATCTGTGTATTGTTTGAATTCTGGATGGAGGTTGAACAAAATCTGGTTAATAGATTACTTGATTTCTATCTCAGGATTTCGAGTATTTCCACCTTGGATTGATACAAAAAAATATATTATTTTCTGGATTTCTTGACTAAAATTCTATTCTTTATTATCCTCACAAATTTGATAACTTGTCTAAGTTTGCCTAACCAATATCTATATTTCAGTCAATCTAGAAGGAGAGCATTATTTAGGATGCATAGAAAATTTGGCCTGACAATAGACTTATGCTAATATTTCCAGGGGCTGCCAGATCTTCTAATTTTATTCGAATATCCTTCACAATAGAGGTTATAAGATATGTTATCAGTCCAATATTATTTAGTTTTCTTCTATTTAGCTATATTTCAAAAGACAACATGGGTCAGGAATGTTGGACAGGACCACAAGATCATGACTTCAAAATATTTCAAAAATTAAGCATATAGGGTTGTTGTGCATAGATGAAGTGACTTTGGTGAATACTAAATAAAGTTTATGTATTTAAAAATGGTCACCTTTTTAGTTTTGGAGCCACCCGTAAACTTACAACAAATCTATTAATCTTGTAGTCCAGGGAAAATTTCCTAGCCTAAGATATCCATAAGAAATCCAGATCGGGAAGTTATTTGTGGGTTTGCCTTCTTGGGTGGCCCATTGCCAGTGATGCACTGGAGAGCATAGATATAGAGCAGTACATGAACAAATTAAAAAGAACACTGAATCCTTCTAGAGGGAGATGAAATATGGCATCAACTCTAGGCCAAAAAGGATGTCTTTACATTAATAAACTATATCTTCTTCTTTTCTAAAGATTATAGATTCTCAGGGTTGGAAGATACTTTAAATATCTTTTAGTTCTGTTGTATAGAGAGTGGTCTCCAGACAAGGTTTTACATATAGTTCTGAAGGATGCAAGGACCTATCCTAGAAAAGCAAGCTATGATGAATAGGTAGTTGTATACACTTGACTTAAAACAACAACCATCTTTTATGTTTCACAAAAGTGTTATAGTTATTGAAAGGGAAAACTCAGTGGACAGTTGATGCAGTAATTGGAGTAAAGCCAAAGAATTAGTGGATTAATATACAGATATGAAGTAATTACTTGATATGTGGTAGAGAAAAACAGATAAAATTTTGAGAAGTAATGTTAAAAAATATAGAGGACTGAATAAAAATTTACAACATATTCATAAGAAGAGTTTGAGAATAAAAATAGAATATTTTTGAATTTTGCAGCATCATAGAATACCATGAAAGAAATAGGAGATAAATAAACAAAAATACATCCACACATAGTCATTTTGTGGTACAATGGCACAATATAAAAAGTAACTGACAAAATTTATAAAGTAATCAGAAAGGGAAGAGAAAATTGAGTCCAAAAGACCATCATTATAAGGATTAGCAAATTTCCCAATAGCTACAACAAAGGTCAGAAGATAATTTCACCTTAAATGAACATATAATAGGGGAAGAACAAATGAAAAGTTAATGACCAAGTAGCCAACCTATAAAAATAATAACAAAGAATGAGTGAATTAAGTAAAAGAAACATAAAATGAAGTAATAAAAATAAGATCATAAGTACATTTAAAAGGATAAAAAGAAAAAATTGAAAACATATAAAAACAAAGCTATTTTCTTTGAAAATACAATTAAATTTGACAATTATCTAGTATATGTTATCAAAAATTAGTTACAACTTTTTAATCATAGATAAAACTTTAATCAACTTTATGTATAATTAGAAAATTTAGATAAAACAGAAAATTTTATAAATTATATGTCTTAAAACCAGGCCCCAAAGAAAGAGAACAGAAGACAAACTACAGACTGGGAGAAAATATTTGCAAAAGACACATCTGATAAAAGACTGTTCTTCAAAATATATAAAGAACTCTTAAAATCCAATTATAAGAAAACAAACAAGAATAAAAAATGGCCCAAAACCTTAACAGACACCTCATCAAAGAAGATATAGAGATGGCAAATAAGCATATGAAAAGATGCTCCATATTAAATGCCACCAGGAAAATGCAAATTAAAACAACAATGAGATACTGCTACACCTATTAGAATGGCCAAAATCTGAAAAAATGACATCAAATGCTGGTGAAGATGTGGAGAAACAGGAATTCTCATTCATTGGTGGGAATACAAAATGATACACCCGCTTTGGAAGACAGTTCGATGGTTTCCTACAAAACTAAGCAAACTCTTACCATACAATCCAGAAATGACTGAAATTACCCAAAGAAGCTGAACATTTATTTCTACCCAGAAACCTGCACTTGTATGTTTATAGCAGCTTTCTTTATAAAAGCCAAAAATTGGAAGCACCAACACTTTCTTCAATAAGCAAATGGATAAACTGTAGTACATTTAAACAATGGAATTTAATTTAGTGCTAAAAATAAATGAGCTATCAAGCCATCAAAAGACATGGAGGAAGCTTAAATGCATATTATTAAGTGAAAGAAGCCAATCTGAAAAAGCTACGAACTGCATGATTCCAACTATATGACATTTTGGAAAAGGCAAAACTATGAAAACAATAAAAAGAACAATGGTTACCAGGGGTTGAAGGAAAAAATAAATACGGGAAGCACAGAGGATTTTTGAGGCAGTGAAAATACTCTGTATGAGACTATAATGGTAGATACATATTATTATACATCTGTTCAAACCTATAGAATGCACAACACCAAAAAGGACCGATAATGTCACAAGGCAAACTATGGACTTAACATGATTATGATGTGTTAATGTAGGTTAATCACTTGCAACAAATGTATCACTCTAGTGGAGAATGTTGATCCTGGGCGAAGCTATGAATGTGTGGCGGCAGGGCATACATGGGACATCTCTGTACCTTCGGTCTTTAATGTTGCTGCGTACCTTCAAGTACTCTAAAAAAATTGTCGAAAAATAAAGAAAGAAGAGAATAAATAAAGAAAGAAGAGAATACTAATTTCCACTAAAGAAATTGGGGGGAAATTCTCCCTTAAGAAAAGATGACTTTAGAAGCTAGTTTTAAATATACTGATAAGAAAGATGTTATTTCTTATATAAATTCTTTTGCTTGTTTTATGAGGCAATATAACTTTGAAACCAATCCTAGATGAAGACAGGAAGACAAAAAAATTATAGGTGAATTTCCCTTTATGAATATAGAAAAGTTCTAAGTACATCGAAAATAAATTAAATCCGTAATATATAAAATTAAATGAAAAATAAAACAAAACAAAACATTACAACCATAAAAGATTTTCCTAGAAATTCAAGGATAGTTTAATATTAGAAATGTCTTCTTTTAATTCAGCATAATAACATATTAAGGAGAAAATAATATAAGCATCCAAAGAGAAACATAAAAATTTTAAAAAATTCATCAAAGATTTGTGATTTTACAAAAAAGTTTGCCATCAAGTTTGAAATAAAAGGGAATTTCTATCATATGAGAAATACTTGCATTTAACATCAAGTGACATTAAAAGGCTTTCTTTAAAATGTAGTTCTTTTTCAGGGTTCTTTATAGAACTCTGGTTGGTTTAAACAAAAAATGAGATTTTACAAAGGTTTTTAGAAACTTAAAGTTGTTGGGTAATCTTGAAACCTGGACTCTGGGCTTCAAGTCAAAAAATATAGTGCTCACTACCACAGCGCATCTCTGGTCTGTGAAGAGCCGTTAATGTCATGGTTAAGTGACAAATGCTTTTAGTTTGCACATTTGACATTTGTGTCCCAGGAACTCAGTGTTACAGTAAAGCCCATGCTATCTGCTCCATTGTCAGCTCTACACTGCAAACTTGATTTTGCATTTGCCATGGCCACAGAAAGAATGCCCATCACCCCTACTGTTGTTTGTTATTAGGTGACACATTAAATTCAGTATAGGGTGCATCCGATGGAGGAACCTGGGCCAGGTGGACTCTGCTCTAGTGCAGAGGACTGGAAAAGTAAACTACTTACATTTCAGCTTTCACTTTTAAAAGGCAGTCTTTGCCTCTCATTTAGATTTCTAATAGAAAGGGTTCTAGTTGGCCAAAAGAATGACATATATTTATGACAAACAGGAATAAGAAAGACTTACTATTATCACTGCTTTTACTCTACACTTATCAGATAAATACAGTAAGTTCAGGGGAAAAAATAACAACTAAATTGATTGGGAAGGAAGAAACAAAACTTTCCTTATATATAGATGTTTTGTCTTAACAGAAAATCTAGGAGACTCTTAGCAAACATTTAAATCAATAAAGTTTAGAGGCTTTACTGGAAGCTCATCAGTACAGAAGAAATTAATGGCTTTTCTATATCTAGCAACAATACAAGGACAACAAAACAATTAAGAACATAAGAATAAATCTAATAAGTGTTATTAAAAAACTTTCAAATATAACATTATTGTAGGACCTAACAAATGATCTAGAAAAAGAGGAGATAGTTCTTATTCATATTTAGTCACAACAAACAAACAAATAAATTATCAAATAAATTTATATTATTCAATGCGATTCCTTTTGAAACATCTACTGTGATTTAAAAAATAATCTAAACTCAACTCAAAAAACTGAGTCTGAAACTCACACAGAAGAGTAAACTGCCAATAGATGATTGTAAAACAAAATTAAATCGTTTGGCTTATCCCTGTACTTGTTATGCATGTAATGATGTAGCATTAAGAATAAAAGTTGCTGTAGGCTTCTGATAACCTTTTTTAGATTTAAAAAATTCCATTCTATTTCTGGTGTGCAATTTTTTTAATCATAAAAGGGTACTAAATTTTATCAAAGTTTGGGCATCTACTGAGATGATTATAAGCATTTAATTTTTCTCTTTTATTAACATGGTGAATAAGTTTCATGTTATTAACCTTTTTTGCATTCTTTTGATAAAGTCTACCTTCCTATAATTTTAAAAATAATTGATAGATGCAGTTTATTAATTTTATTATAGATTTTTTTTTAATCTTGTGTGGTAAGTGAGATTTGCCTACATTTTCTTTCCTAGTATGGTATTTACATAGACTTTTGGGGAATTTTTTCTTTTTCAGCTTTCTGGAATAGTGTTTATTAAAGAGAGATGCTGTAGTGTTGAAAGACTGGCAGAACTCACCCACAAAACCTTCTGTATCTGATTTATTACTATTGTTTTATGGGTAGATTTTAAGCTACTGATTCTATTTCTTAAATGGTTTTAGATCTCTTTAGTGATTTAATGTTTTTAGATGGTTCCAAATCTCTTAGACTTTAATTCCAACATGACTCTCGGCAGCAACTTGACTAATACCATCTCCACCCTCTCCAGCTTCTAAAACAACTCTACTGTACCTTCTGAAAGTCAGTAATTGGTAAAATGTCCTAAATCTTCAGCTGTTTCTTGGAACATTTCCTTCATGTGCTTGTTCTAATACCTAGCTGGCCCCTGGAGATACCACCTCCTGTGCAACTTAAGTCTTTCTAATACCTCCTCCACACTCCCAAGCCCTAAAATAACCCACTGTGCTCTGTGGAAGAGAGTCAATAATTAGTACTTCAACTCTTTTTCCTTGCTGCTACCTGGAATACTGTTTCTTGGGCAGCCCTTTAAAATGACCTCTTCTACACAACTCATGCTGCCGTGCCTAGAGGTGATTTAGGTGTGTTTCTCAGTCTTTACTGCTGCTTCTAGAAAATTCTCCCTACCCTTCATATCACTAAAATTTTAGAAATCTCATATCATCAATATAAACTGAACATTTTCTGAGATGCACCAAGGAGTTTGGGGGTGCAGTCTTCTTCAGATTCAGGTAATTAAGGCGTTCATAGTTTGTAGAGAATTTAAGTGCAATAATAAAACCAACACAAATACTACTATGATTTTTTATTACTATCATGCTCCTACAATTCTAAACAATATTTAAACCTTTGGGTACATCATTGCACAGTATTTTTTCTTGCCATAGGCATCTACCAACTTCGAATCACTCCTTTAATTTAGATCACTTTTAGTCTCTTCAATATGACCTATTAATTTTCAATATTTTATCACTCAAGTGGATAATTGCAATACACTGGATTCTGAATTTGACCTCTCCTACAATGATCTTGTCTCTTAACCTACGTTAGCCATCCAATTCCATTGTCCTACACTACTCCTTTTTATGGCAATAGCAACATGCTCATAATCTTAATTTCAAGCATTCCACTCTCTCATAACTATGTTCTCTACTTCCAGTTTCTTACATTAATTCTATCCAATCAAATTACTTTTTAATTGCCCCTCATATCCTTTCCTTCCTCGTTATAATTCCTAGCCTATTTATATAACTACTTCCTTGAATATAGAATATGCAGTGGAGTTAATTCTTAAAAGGGTAACTCTCGACCAACAGGGCATGGGATGTCCCAGCGCCCCTGTTCTTCAGTGGGACAGTTCTGATGTCTATTATCCATGGATCTTTAGAGGGATCCTTGAGGGACTGAACTCCAGTTTCTGAAATTGGTAACTGGCTTAATAACACACTCTTTATTGGATTTTAAAAAACCTTCCTTGTTTCATTGTTTTTTATTTCTCTCTTTTGCTTCCTAAGATTCTCTACTAAATACATTATCTATATGAAATTCTCATCTCTGGCTCTGTCTTTAGTGGAACTCAAATTAACCAACTCTGGATGAACTGTCTTAACTTCTAGCTAATGCCAACCCCTTCACTTGGGTACTAGAATCCATTACCTTTGTCTACTAAGGCACATTGTTTCAGCAATTCTCTAATTTTTTTCATCATTCTCCCTCTTCTCAACTAATAAATATTTCCATTTTTCTTTCTAGCTAATCTCTGATCTTTTTCTTTCTCTTAGAATCACAAGCAGAGAGAGATTTTTTTGGTTGTTGTTTGTTTTTTGAATATTGTCTTTAATTCTCTCTTTATTCTTAAGTATAATTTAATCAATTAATGCCTCTCTACCTCCATACTTTAGCCCTACCTCCATATCCCCCCAAACAACTGCTCTTGTGAAGGTCACATGTGATGTCTTTGTCGCTAATTCAGGAGTCAATTCTCAGTCTCCATTTTCTTGATTTATTCAGAGGGCAGCTATTTAATTATCACCTGTTTTCCTGAAGTAGCCACTTCACCAGGGTTCTGGTGCTACTCAGATTTCATTCTACTGTGGCTAGCAGCTTAGGCTATTATTACTCCTGGCCTAAGTAATGAAGAATCATTTGACTCAGCGCAGTGTGGAAAGAGGTAGGAACTAAACATAAACATTGTCTTCCAACCTGTATTCTCTCTGCTTCCTCCGGCCACCCATGGTTTTAACCTTGAGTCCTTCTTTTCTGCCAACCTCTCAAATCCCTGCAGTTTTACTACTTTATGGCAATTGTATGGCAGAATTCAGATTCCCTATGGATTTTTTTGTGGTTGTTAATTCTTCTGATTTTTAATTCTGTCCGGTTTGATTTTGAAGAAAGAGTTGGCAGCCCGAACTAATTTTTAATATTATTGGGAACTTGTGAAGTAAAGGGATTCGGGTTGCCCAAACCCTGCACATTCCAAAAAAGCAACAAGTAAAGCCTGTCTTTGGGAGGACTGAGCCTTCACTTGCTCCTGGGGATATAATCTCTGAGCCCTTGGAATATCTTGCCTGATAAAAGGATCTTAGCATGCCTCTCACTTTGGGCAGTACTGCATCTGTATGATCACATATTTTATGTTAACAAAATGACTTTGGTGAATGCCAGTTTCTGTATGCCTGAGGTTCTGGGCTACACTGCATTAATTTGGCCTCTTGAGGTAGGGGTGTGGTAGGGGTGAAGACTGAGCTGTGAAGGTCAGTCATGCGGGTACTGTATGTCTATGTGACTAAGACTCAGTAAAATCCCTGGGAGCCAAGGCTTGAATGAGCTCCCTGGCCGACAGTACTTCCCATATATTATCACACTTCACTGCTGGGAGAATTAAGGGTATCCCCGTGCATCTCCACTGGGAGAGGGCGTTTGGAGACTTGTTCCAGGTTTCTCCTGAACTTTGTCTATGAGCCTTTTCACTTTTCTGATTTCGGTCTGTATCATTTACCGTAATAAACTGAAACCATAATTCTGGCAACATTTCAGAGTCTGTGAATACTTTGAGTGAATTATTGAGCCCGAAGGTGGCCTTGGCAACCCTGACACAGAACCAGATGATCTATATAACACGGTATAAAAGGACTAGGATTTTGAAGAGTAGGAAAAGAATGTGAGGAGGACTTGTTTGGCAAGAGCTATGCTATGACTTCCATTCACCACAAGTCTAGTGAGAAGAATTTACCAAGATTCCTAAGAGAACTTAATACATGTCTCCTAAAACGTGGCCATTTCAGTGGATCAGTGTTTGACTGCCACTTGGAATATGTGGCCTGGTGAGTCGCCCTGGAATGATAATAAAAGATGGGAATGATGATAAAGTTTGCTATTGTGCAGAGCTTGGCATGCACTCCCCAATTTTTTTTAAAGTAATAGTACATGTGTGCTTCCTGTGTACAAAATGGGCTATGCCACACACACTTACACATGCACACACACATACATACAGACATACAAATAGAGAGAGAGGCAGAGAGAAACAGAGAAGTGTGGAGCTTTCTTCATCCTGTCCTGGTGTAATGTCCAAAGAAGCAAAGAAACTTAAGCAAAAAGAAAAATTCTACAGAGTTTTAATAGACCAAATTAAGACACTGCCTTAACTGTATCAAAGGAAATTTAGATAACAGAACTTCTCGGGGAAACAAACAAACAAACAAACAAACAAACAAACAAACAGAAACATAAAATCACCTACCAAATATGCAGTCAGCTTTAAATACATGCCAGGTCTGGGGAGCACAAAGTCAACTTACTAAAAATATCCATCAAGTAAGAGTTTTCCTGCTTTTACCTTTTCTCCCTCTCCACTCATGCCTGATGAGATGTGATAAGACATCCTAATAGGTAAGATGAGGAGAGGGCTTGAAGTATAAAGCAGGAAGAAAGAGAAGGACTACAACTCTCCTTCCTACGGCTTGATACAGGTCCAAGTAGAGTATAGAAAAATATTTAACTTCGAATCGAATTTGAAATTTTGATTAATTTTAAGACTAGGTATTTTTGATAACTGCAATGAGATTGAATTATGATTGCACTGTAGGACTTTTTGTTGCATAAGTGATCAAAATCTTATAAGTCCATGGGAGTTTTCATCTAGGGGCAGGGAAGAAACTTTTCCCACTAAATACATTTTAAAGAGTTATTGAGAGAAAAACAACATTGTTTTACTCATATCTAAGAATCTTTCTTTTTTAATGTATCTATAACATATATTGGACATATTTGTAAAAGTGTGGTTCAGGTTTTAACTTTCAATCTTTCCTTCCCTGTGAATTGATATAAATTCAATGGGAATGACAGTAGAGGAAAAAAAAAGTGGTTTTCTATGTTGTTCTTCCGAATAATATTTTTATTTGTTTTCTTTTGGCTTTTATTTGTTGATCCTTTGTCCCAATGGATACAGCAGCATCAAGGTCAGAATAACGAACCAATATGGGCAGCCCTTTCATTGTGGCCCTACTGTCTAATTTGACATACCTGCCCTGTGTTTGCACTGTACGCCCCTGGCATGATCTGAGCATCAAGACTGCAGAAGAGCCCTAAGCTTGGTCAGAGGAGGAATATTTACCAGCAAGACTTTAGGCACTTGCTCTCAAACTCCTTATTTCTTCTCCCAAGTACAAGTTCTTGGGGAGTAGAACAACCAGTCTGAGCAGAAGAATTGGGTCATAGGGGTTCCCAATATAATGAAGGGGGAAAGGAAGCTGAGGGATTCTGACAGTGTGGTACTATAGTGTATCACAATTACTAGATTTTTCAGTTTGTCTTTGCAAAATTACGTAACTTTCTGAAAGATAAAAACTGTGCTTCCCCCGACTCCCATCCCCTCTAAACTGCCAGGAGTGAGCTATAAGCTTTATTTAGTCCTTATCCTTTGGAAAAAAAGCAGAGTAAATTTCAAGAATCTGCCAAGGCAGTAGAAAACCTTTGGAAGAGAAAGTCAGGCAGTGGCAAGGAGACTGTTACTAACCATAAATTTACTAGGTTCCTCATGTGGAAGAAGTTAACCCTGACACTCTTTTTGGCAAGCAGAGACTATGAGGTTTTTATACTTGAATATTTCTCTGAGTAGAGGAAAATGGAGTTGAAGTCATGTGGGCTTTGTGACCTCCAGTCAAATACCAGTTCTCAAAGTTGATTTGTCAGTGGCAGGTGGGGACGCACAAATAAAGTCCCCTTTTTAAGCTTAATTATATCGCTAGAGCCACAAATACCATGTTTATATATTCAGGACTGATAGCTGATGGATTTTTCATATATTAACCATTTAAATAAGATAATTATTTGCCATTCTGTGACATTTAATTATAATGCTATGACTGATCTACATAGTTGAAGGGAAAATTTGCTTTATATGTCATTTAAGATTTGTAAGAACACATTTAGACTGCAGAAAAGATTGCTTGGAAAAATGCAGAGGTGGCTCCCAAGAACTCTCGATTACCTTCTGTAGCAAGATCATTTTTTAAAAATTGACTATATTATCTCAGCATAATTTCAAGGTGACCATCTGTCAAAGAGCTGCTGAGAAAAAAGGCAAAATGTCTCTGTCTTATTTGTGCATTTAGTTTTATAAACTTTTTAAATTTTCCAGAGGGATTATAGGCTAGCATTTTAATGGGATCCTAATAGTTAGCAATGAGTAAATAACATGAATTCTCAGTTGACTTAAATTTCATGCCAGGTTTGAATGATGAAGGAAAAAACTATCACGGAGACTGAAAGCACATTTATTAGCAGATGTTTGTTGTTCAGGAGACATCTACATGAATAACAAAGCTTGCCCTATTTGTACTGAGAGCTCTCAATTTCTTCTTTTCCCAGGAAGTGCATTGTACTATGGACTGAGCTGAGTCATAATTAAGCTGTACTAAGAAAACATTCATGTGACAATGATTTGCAAATGAACAAATTATTGTGGGTGTAGCTTAGGGCTTCACCAGCTGGAGTGATTTCTGTATTATAACCATATGTCTGTTAATAAATTTGATTCAAGTATAAAACAATTTCAGATATTTTAGAGATTGGGCAGAACAATTAAAAACAAATAAGGTCGTTCTTGTAACTTGGTCTTGAAATGAATGAGGAAACTAAAATGATGACATGATGACTCTAAATGCTACTTGGCTAATGATTACGAGATGAGAAAAAGCAGTTAGCGTGTTTTAAATCTAATTGTCTCAGATATTTTGTGTTGACACATCATACAGGATGGCTTAATAAAATGGAACTTGAAACAGGTTAGATACTGTGTAGGCTTCAAAGGAATTCCTGTGTTATCTTCCTGAGTTTACTTTGTAAGTTTCGATGAGAAGGGAGGTAAATAATCAGCAAAGTGGAATTACAGAGTAAATCATTTGAGGCAACATACTATGTTTGACTTAAAAAAAGAGTAATGGCTTTGGTAAAGGTAAAATTGAACAAAGGAAATTTCTAGGGTTATTCTTTCATTATGGACTAGATCTTTGAAGGAGAAAAGTCTTCATCTTTCCAGGAATTTGCTAATTTTACCTTTTCCCTAAAACTGCTCTTTGAGATACATTAATCTGAAATCTCCCATTGTCTTCTATCACATATCCCAATTTAAATTATCTGAGAGCATTGTTTATAGTTCTGTGCCATCTTTATAAATTCGTGATCTTACTAAGGAGGATGTTACTGAAACTGCTGACGTCTCCCATCTTCACATCTTACAACAACATTCTCCTGACAGCTGTATTAGCAAAATTGTAAATCTAGTAAAGAACATATTAATATGGAAAGGTCAGTACATGTCAGAAATGGTAAAGTGTGGATAACTGATAGAAAATTACAAATTGGGAAGCGTTTCAAAGAAGACAAAAGACACACTGACTAGTTCAATATATATGAACTTCTAAAAATGTAGCTACTAGATTCATTGTGAATATTTTTTTTGGAAATTGATCAGATCACTTATTCCTCTTTAAGGGGGACTTTTAACTATTTTGTCTTTCTCATAAACTGATTTGTTTTTCCTTCAGATTTCTTTTTTACAGTAAAACATTTATTTCCTCATTGTAGAGAACCAACATGGTATCTGGAACAGTTTTTGTTTACTCAAATACTGGAGAATTTAGGAGACTAAATAAACATGTGAGGGAAGGAACCATTTTTGAACATTAAAAATAAACATATCGAGTTCTTTTTTAAAAAAACAACTCTATCTATAGGTTTATAAAACAATATAAAATTTACTTGTCATCAGAAGAGCAGCCTGTGGACACAAGCATTTAATTGTTTTTGAACAAATTATTTTGACTTTAGAAACTAAAGGCAAGGAAGAAAGGGTATCTTTCTGAGTGAGATAAATTAACAATTGTCTGTTCCAAGGATAAACACTGTGCTGCTTTCATTTTGTGTTGTTGATGATCTGAAAGAGGGACAGCCTAGTGAGAATACCAAATTTTGGATGCTGATAATCTCCAAGTAGTCAGCAGCTAGCCTCTGAGGACAAGCTTCTGGATTATGTAAGGTAATTAGAATGTTACCATTACATTGGGATCATTGCATTTTCACATTAATTTTCTCACTTGTCTTTTAGAATAATGGTTTGAAATTTGATTATATGGGCAGGACAATTACTGTTGCTTTTTTTACAGATAAGCTGAGACTGTGAGAAGAAAAAGGACTTGCCAAATTCCTTTAACTAGTAAGTGAAGAAGTTTTGATTGAAACATAGGATGTTTGACTTCTAGTTCAAGGCTGCCTAACACAATAAAGGCATCAGAGGCCAAAAAAAATGTAGAACTTCACAAATGATTTAGATAAATTCTTAGATGTCAGACCCCAAACAGATTAGCAAAGGTCATCGGGTGTTCTTAATATACATCTCCTGCTTCCTCAGGCAAACGTCACGGAGAGTAGCCATGCAATCCTCTATAAAACTCTTTGCCATCACTGTCAGAAATGGAGTCCTGGACTCCAAGCCCATTGGCCTGTCCCAGTGTGCCATTTCTCAAGTTCTTATCTTTTGGATACAGAAACATATTGCTAGGGAGTGTGAAGGGGAAGTTGACTTTAATCTTAATTGCCTGCATAACAGTATTTTAAAAATGATCTCACTCTGTAAAATATAAAACCCTACCACCACTATGGAAGTCAGGAATCCTAGAGCAGAGCAAAGGTTATTAGAAAAGAAAAGTCATGCAGTTACTCTGTCTTCTGTCCCTGTGAATTTGCCATCAAAATACAGATGCAGTTCCAAGCAGACCATAGCCAGATTTCAGAAGGCACAGTCTGCGCAACTACTTTGTCCCTGCTTCAATTTGCATACCAGGACAGGCCAGGTATTTATCTAAATGTTATTTCAATTTTTTTCTCCTTGATGTTAGAATGCTCCTCTAAAATCTTGGTTCAAATAAGCTGTCCGTGCAAATAGCTCAATGTAGATTATGAGTGCTATGTGTGCGGCTTCCTGTACGATAGATGTTTCGTTAATCAACATTTTAATCTTGCGATGATCATGGCATGATTAAACCAGTTACTTGACCTTGTTAAGGAGTTATCTAATTTTACTAAAAAAGTAACATAAAAGAATAACTGTGGAGCCCAAATCATGGCTTCAAACACTGAGCATTTTTGTTAGCTAATATAAAAATATAACCCCATATCATTAGATGGTACTTACATTCTGCTGTTTATATATCGAAGTATTCTATATCTAAACTGAAACATGTTATGCTTTCAGTTGCTTATTTGTGCAATATTTTGTGTTTTAACATAAAAGAAACAATGTACAAAAATGCATTCAATTTCTAACCTGTGGAAGTGGCATGGGGGAATATGTGGCTCTGGGTTGGCTTCATATGCAGATAGTTACCCTGATTCAGTATTTTATTGCTTCCAGGGCTGAACAGAAAGTTCATGACTAAAGTCTGTGTAGCAGACACTGCAATTTCTAGGACCTATGCCATTGCTGAGTTTTAAACATTTTCTGCAATATTTCAGTGGTACAAGCTATTTTTCAAGTTTATAATAATTTCTGATACAGTTCATGCTAGCTGGGGAAGATGATCAAGTATATAAATTCTATAACATGTCAAGTTTCTACATATATTCTGTGCACACATGCTTTGGGGCCATAAGGTTTGGATTTGAGCCCTGGCTATTCTTGCTGCTTATCTGCCTTGTCATCTTGGGAAAGTTATTTTAGGTTTTAGATTCTTAGTTATGTCATGTGCAAAATGTGAAAATAATATCTGCTTTGATTAACTTACATAGCCTTAAGTGTTTAGCAAAATTCTTGAAAATGATTACTAATATTATTTTTATTGTCATTTAATATAATACATGTAAAAATACTTTGAACATTTTAAAACACTATGTGCGTCAGTTACTACTATAATTATTATTTTTAATATTGTTAACATTAATATGTTCTAAGCATATATACAGAATATTAAACTATATATAATATTTTAAATATTTTTATTTATATCTGTATATATATAAAAACATATGTGTATGTATATATTTTAAATCATTTAGCATATGAACATCAACATTATTAATCTAGAAATATTATTGTGTGATCTTGGGCAAGGTACTCTGCTGATCTGAACTTTTTATTCTATTTTATCCATGAATTAGAGATTCACACAATCTGTATCATAGATTTGTGGAGAAAATTCAGTGCAATAAACTCTCAATAGAAATAAACTCTCAATATACCCTCAATAATTATAAGTTAAATGTGGATCTGAAAAAATGAACTGCAGCTAAGGTAACTTTGAAAATATCCCTTTCAGCTCTAATACTGTATCACTCTCCACAAGAAGACTAAACTTTGGGTGATGAGCACACAATGTAATATACAGATGATAAATTATAATATTGTATACTTGAAACATTATTTATTAATCAATGTCACCCCAATTAATTTAATTTTTTAAAAATTAAAAAAAATAATATACATATCAGAAAGAATAAATTGATGTGACTTAGAGGTAGAACATATTCTTTTTATTATTGAAGACCCTGAAATCTTTAACTTTTCATTAAAGCCTGCAAACAAATTGTGACTCTTTGGATTTTGTAACACTGTACTTTCCCAGGAGTTCAGCACAGGATCTATTGTTTGATCGATTCCTGCAACATTTAAATGATGAGAGTAACACTATCATGGAAAGGAGCATTGGAAGGAATTACCTGAGGGCGTCCATAGCCCTTAGGCATGTTTTTTCCTAGTCAAATGCAGGGTCTAGGCTGCTATCATCATCTCACTATGGGGATAGCCTGCATGTGCAGGCATTTGCAATGTGGCTGGAAAGCCTGCTCCCATATCCTCCTCTTTGCCTCAGGTCATACCCTCAACTAGTTTAATGAGCTGTGTTTACAGGGAGCACTGATGTAATACTATGTTCTCAATCCATAAGAAACAGCACATGTTCTTGTACAACCCAAAATGGGACTGTTCCTAAAAGATGTGATAATTGCTGCAGGCCCAGCATTTCTATCCAAGTGAGGGTTTAGGAAACTTGTCATGAGCTTATAGTTCATATGGCCTTTCCAAATGAAATATTTTCATTGGCTCAAAGATGCCAAGTCGGGACACAGAGATACACTTGGAACTTTAAATGTTATTTTTTTTTTTACCTTTATTTTTCCCTAAATCTGAGCAACATTTATAGTTCTCTTTTTTTCCCTCAAAAACATATTTATGTTTATTAAATATATGTCTATTTCATTTAGATCCTAAGCTAAAGGAAAATCATGTTCTCTAGCAATGATCTATGTTGCCTCAGGGCTTGAGTGAATTTAATCGTTTATTTGGATCCACAGATAATTGCCTAGCAAATAAACTTTGAAGTGGAAATATAAATGATTGCATTTGAAGATTATATTTGAAAAGTTTAAAATTAACCCTAAATTTTAGGATTTCTGTGAATACTTTAAAGAATATGCTGGAACAGAATGATTTTCTTAAAAAAGTTGCAACTTTACTCTTTTAATTAGCTTTTTATTGAAAAATAATAGTGGATCCTGGATTACTTGAAATAGATTTTGCTTCTTTTCTAGTTAGAGGATTCTCTTAAAATTAGAAATTGCAGGGCAAGATTTAGATGAAACTGAAGCTCAAGAAACACATATGATGGACAATTCTGACCTAAGATGCTAAAAATAATTTACAACGTAACTACTGCCTATTATGTTAAGTATGTCTTCTGGGGATGGCAATTAATGAAATAAGATCATTCTAAATGGAGGTCTCCAGTGGACAAGATATAGGTATATGAACACATTTGTATCAGTAATGTGGTTAATCGACATAAGGCATTTTCAGCAAATTTGTGAATAATCATAACAATCGCTACCAGTATAACTGACACCATGAGTTGAACAATTTTATCCTAGGCTCTCTCATTTTATTTTCACAACCAAATGATGAGCTAACTGTTATATTCTCATTGGCAGAAGCATGATTTGAAAGGTTAATTTGCTCTTAAGTCATTCATCTTAAAGTGGTAGAGTCAGTACTGAAACATATGTCTGTCTGATTTAGAGTCCATAACTTATTCAAGATTTAAAAAAAGTAGTAATAACAAATAACAGCTTAGAGTGTACGATGAACAATTATAAGAGTGAATTAAATTAAAATAAATATGAAGCCTACACTCACATTCAAAAATCCAACTGCAGACTTTATGAGATAAAGAGATTTGACTTAGTGAAATTTCATGTGACATTGTGCTATGGCTTCCTAAAACTTCGACTATGTTAACAATGTTTCTCCATGGGTCTGCTGTTAGCATTTTGGGCAGGATAATTTTTCATCGTACAGAATTGTCTCTGTTTGGCAAGAGATTTAACATCCTTAGTGCCCACCTATTAATGTCAGCAGTATACCCAGGCAATGAGAGAATACCTCTACATATAAAACACCCTCTATTGCTGCACTGCCTGGGTTGAAAACTACTGATTAGTAAACATATACAGGTTAGAAAGGAGGAGATAACAGATAACCTTTACTTTGAACTGGTCAGAAATTATCGAGGCTATTTTTATTATATTTTAAAAAGAATCTTTACTGTCAAAAAAAGTCTAAAGGATAATTGATTCAAAATTGGTTTCCACTGAATTTCAGTCATTTGCAACTAAACCATCCTAACTGAAATGCTAACACAAAATTCCTGAGACTTGAAACAATATAACAGAATATTTCACATAAGAAATGCCATAAGAATTGGGATTATTTAGTTTGAACAAAAGTTTACATAGTATATAGTATTTTCCAAAATTTGATAAATAAAAATGGCTGAGGAATTAGACTTGTGTTATGGGCCCCAGATAGTAATGTTGATAATAAAAAGATTCGGAATGTACAAAAATCAAAGAGCCTTCTTGAGAAGTGGGACTTCCTTTATCATTCTATATGTTCAATAGGATGCTACCTTCTGAGATAGACTATCAATGAGATGGGAGGTAGGACTCTTGAGATCTTATTCAATGATTTTAGACCTTGTGATTCTATATCTTTTTGGCATATGGTCAGTGCAGATTCACTTACTTTTAACTTTTTTTTTTGATAAAATGCCTTCCTTTTCATTCTGCATTCTCTGAATATATATCAACTAATACATTCTCTTGAAGACCTATTTTTAGATGCACAGAAACTGCATAGATTTTGACAGAGATCAAAATATTCAAGCAGCGCATCAGGGTCCCCAGAGCTTTCTGCACCTGAAAAGAAGAAAAGCAAAATCCAAACACTTTATTAGCGACTGTACACTCTCCTTAGAACACGTAGGCTTAGCCTGCTGTGTTCCCAACACTTAGTCTTCCCTCCTCCAGGGAAGCACGCAAAGCCAAGCTCATCAGGGCTGCAAAACATTCTGTGAAGGAACAAAGCATTCATGGTTAATGAACTGGTCCAGCAGGACTTGCCTGCTAATGGGAAACTGGTCCCCTTTAACACTCAGGTGAAAGATTTCCCCTGATCTCTTAGCTCCCTACTTTTTCTTTTTTAACAGAAGAAGGAAAACCTCTTTGATTACTATAAAGATCTTATGAGGCCGTGAAATCTGCTACCAGAATGACTACAGTTTTGTAACACACAGAAGTGGCTCAATTTTTCTGTAATCAGCAAGGATTATACAAGGTACAACCATTTTTATCCCATCTCCCATTGGTTCAGGGTGCATTTATTTCCTTAAACCTGTATACCTGAGAGAGGAAATAGAAAAAAAAAACATCACGAGAGATTTGGCTTAGTAAAAATTTTAGTATTTTACTTCTAGGATAAGTATTTGAGTAGAAGAACTTGAATCTTAGGCTGAAATAAGAATACATATAAAAAATCGACCAACCCTCCTTGCTTCTCCTCTAAGTGAGAGGATTATGCCTTTGTTCTGCTGTGTAATTAACTTCACTCTGCTTTCTCATCGCCATCTCTCCGTTTGGCTACCTACTGGTTGACTCTTCTCATGGGAATCCTGTGGGCTGTTCTATAGATCCTCTGCTCTTCCTTGTATTATACAGTCTCTTAAGATATATTGTCTCTCTTAAGAAACATTGTCCTTTCGTAATATTTCTATGATAATTTCACCTTTATGCAAAATATCTCAATTCCATATCACCCATTGTTGATCTTTATAAAACTCTGTATTTCTTACATTCTTGTCGACTCTTTCTCTAGGATGTCCTACCACAACCTAATGAGCCATCAGCAAGCTTACTTTCCTTCTAGGATAATTGCAACTGCATCTTTGTCAGCATTGGGACCTCAGGTTTCTCTGCTTCCAGACTTGGACACCTTCAGTGGGCTGTGATTCATCACCCTCATGTACATACCACAAACCGTCTTTCGTCACAATAGTTTTAAACGACAGACTTCACTACCCATATTTTGGATACAGGCCTTGTCCAGGACTAATTTCTCACTGCTTTATACTCGGACTTCTTTTCTCATTGCCACACTGTAAAACAAAATGTTGTAGTATGTATTATAAATACTGCAAATAAGAACATTAAAAGTTTGATAGGAAACAGCCATCGTCCTCTGAGGCTAAAGAAAACAAATACTTTCATATCAAATCTTTATCCTCAGATAGCTTTAAAAGATCAAGTGTCCCATCCAAGCTCATCAGTACTGCTCTCACTTGTCAAGAGTCAAACTAGTCTTTGTGTTCACCACTTGTTAGTGTTGGTGCAACCTCACACGCAGAATAATTCTTTAATCTTCACCCCTTTCCTTATGACCATGGGATTAAGTCTCTTGTGTCAGATTTAGGACCTTTGTAGAACAACAGCAGAATCTGGATCTCAGTTATACTGATTCATAGCCAAGTCTTTTCTCATGTCAAAGGTATGCTAGTGATGCCGGAAGATATTGATAATGAAATCTAATGACATCTCAGTTTTCCATTTTGACTAAGAAGTAAAAAAAAAAAAAAAAGTTTCAAGAGAGATCAATCTGGCTGTGAGATGTCTCTACAGAGAAATTTCACTTAACTTTGAATACTTGATTTATAGGTTAAAGATTGCTTATGATATTCCATTTCTATTATGTAATCAAAAGACTAAATGCAATTTGAAATACTTAGCAGATGCATCAAACATGTGTAAAAAATAAAAGGACCACATGAGGTACATTGATGTAACTCAAGAATTATAAATAAGACAGAGAAATGGGAAAGATCAATGAACAGAGAGCTGTGGCGAATGATGACTAATGATGTGAAAAAATTAAAGTGTTATAATATTAATCAGAAAAAAAGTTAGATCTGGTTTGTATCAAATATAGTAAATTACAAAAAAAATGTGATATGAGTATATCTCGAAGCATTTGTTATTTGGGGAAAGTTTAGCATTTGGAGTTTGGGAAAAACACTGCGGTTTTTACAATGGAACAGAATCCACGTGAAAACTCTGCATATCCTGTATAAATAATATGTCCTTGGGGATTTTTCTACATCTCAACTCTAGTTGCTATCTACAATGCCGTCTTTCTTTCAGCTGGCCTCCTGGATGTGTAAACGTGCTGCAAAGCCAATCAAGAGATCTCTGCCTGCTACTAAACTCTAAGTTTAGTGGCTGCTAGGTCAGTCAAGCTGGCTGCTCCAATTCTGTCTGCTGCAAGGATTCTCTTTGCTCAGTGTTTTCAAAGGTCAGTTCTGAGAGGGTTTTGAGCTAAAACTATATTTGTGCCGTTTATGTGGCACATTTACTGTTAAAGGGAATGATATTGTCTCATGTTTTAATCAGTTACCACTCTCTAGTGCACATAGGTTTATTTTCAAGCATAATTGGCTGACCCTTAATTTCATTTTGGGGTGTCTTGATTAGCAAGTGGGGTCACTGGTTTGAAGCCCACAGTCAAGACTGCATATCAATATACTTTCTAATTCTGACACCAGGCACAAATTCAACACACCAAATTTGCTCTCTGATTAATGGATTCCTGCTTCAGAGTTTAGATAAGAAGCTATAGGTTGGTGTAGACAGAGTGGGAGACACTTTTTCCTAATCCACTTTTGAGTGGTGTTCTTACACCACTCAGTAAGTTTGTCAGTGTTAGGGTACATTTTAAGTAATTTGCCTGTACAGCCTCCCAATTGGTTCTCTGGCTTTAGGATAAAATAAAGTTTGAGACTTCTGGGTTTCAGGAATGTGTTTTATTATTTAAATACCATTTAAACATCATCAGTGCTTAGATCGCTGACTATGTCAGAAAAGCTTTTTCTTAAGAACAAGAACATATAGTTTACAGTTCTTCTATTATTCCATTTCAGTTTTTATGAGTACTAGCTTTCTCCATTAATTAGTTTCAAGCAGCAGGAATACAATTCAAAATATTAACTGTTTTGTAAGCAAAAGGAGACATTTATTTTAAGGATACAACGTTGTTTCACAGAACCCAGGGATATATATGCCTGTATGTATGATTGCGGTTGATTGAGTTTCAGGAACAATAGAATAAATTCTTCCAGAAAAACAAAAACAAAAACAAACAAACAAACAAAACATTTTTCTTTCTCTCTCTTTCTCAGTAGCTCATAATAAAAGTTACAAAATTACAAACAGGGCTTCCTTAGAAGAGGTGAACATTGGTGTTTTCCCAATAATCTTCCCTCTGTTTATTCTTCTCAGTCATGCCAATGTTTTGTGTGGAGAAGAGAATCAAATGATCAGAAGTCATGTGAAAGTTGTTATAATTTTGGAATTACACAAGTTTCTAGAAAGCAGAATTTTTAGTCAGTTTGGAATTTGGCATTGCTCGATTCCTAGGCATTAGTTGTATTATGAGGCAAACAGAAATTTCAAAGATTCTTTCCAGCCAAACTAGTCTGTCTTAATTTATGTTTTTTACAGACCTTGTAAATCATAATTATAGATGCCAGAGAATGAGAAACAATTACCCTCGCATATTTGTTCATAAATAAACCTATAACTCAAGCTTTTATGGCTCAGATAGGTATTTTAGTCAAAATTGTTTTAGTCTTTTCTATTTGCGGCTGCTCACAGAGATAATTTGGAACTTAAGGAAAAATGCTATAGTATTTATTATTAAAATTACTGACTACCTTTATTGTATCACTAAATTAGCTATTGTTTCTGAGAAGCATTTCTGTTCTGTATTTTTAGGAGACGGGAGGATCTTAATAAGACACTAGTCAGTTATTGCTGCAACAATGCTACATACTAAAAACACAAACTCAGTGATATATAACAATAAGCATTCATTTTCTTAGTCCTCATCCTGAGGGTCAGCACATGCGGTCCTGTTTTGGGACACTGGTCATCTCGTGTCCATGCCCAAGTTAAGTCTGCTCCATATACTTTTTATTCTTTATAAATCAGTAGCTATGTGAGATTCATTCTCAGCACAACGAATTGTTGTAGTGAACTAAATAAGCAGAAATACTTGATGTCTTCTGTGAACTTTGCCTGGAACTGGCATGTTCTCACTTCTCCCACATTCCATTGACCAAGTATATCATATCAATCCCAACATCAGTAGAACAGAGAAATATGTTCTGCCTCTAGTAGTGAAACTATCAAGTCATGGCAAAGGGTGTGGATGTGTAAACCTGTTTAAGGTAAGTTGTGGAGAATCAACAGCAATGATTCAATACTACACTAAAGAAAGAAGAATTATGCCGCTGCTGTTTGGTATATCTTATGTTTTTCCTTCCTACCACTTTTGTGCCAGTAACTGTGACTTTGTTCTGTGAAAAAGGCTGATATTTGGTAACACAAAGAAGTCTTTGCAGGACATGGTCTTGGGACTTGCCAGATATCTAAGAAAATGCAAAGGAACGTAGAAACCTCACATAAACAGCAGCATGTGGATACAGGTAGAAAATCAAATCATAATCTGCTTTTAAAACGTCAGCTTAGCAAATGATTTTAAGTGTCTAATTATCGAATCAGTATTCTGTTTCTACCCACTTGATGTTCCAAAAGTCATTTTCCCATTTTCAAAGGAAATCATGGCTCTGATCCAACTTTCTTTTTAAATTGAGGAGTAAAAAGGAAAAAGAAAAGAAAGAAAAGAAAAGAAAAGAAAAGAAAAGAAAAGAAAAGAAAAGAAAAGAAAAGAAAAGAAAAGAAAAAACATGTGTATCCTAACTTGGTTCACTTTTATTCTAATCAATTACTTATATTAGAATCAGATAACAGCAAGTTCAAATCTCTCATATTCTACTAACGTAAGAATTTAGTATTTAAAATCATGCTGGTTAGTGCTAAATAGTACCAAAGTATTGTGAAAATACCATCAAATACAGTAATTAATAATTCTTTTAAAACTCCAAAAGAGAACTAATTATTTCACCTTCAAAGTTGCATGATTAAATCTCTCTTTCATGTTTTAATACCATGAGTATAATATCGTCTTACATATTACAAGAATACAATGGAAGAAAATCACACATGGATGCTATCTTTTAAAAATATGTACAAGACAATGATCAGGAACACTGCAATGTAATTCTGAATAAAATTTTTTTGTTGTTTTTTAGTTTGGGTATTAGTTGATATCAAGAATTATTCTGCAAAATCACCTAAATGTAATTTTAGAGTGTAGCGGAGAGCATGAATGTAAGTTATAGACAGGTATGCATTTTATTCTTTGCAAGGTAAATCAAGAGAAGTTAAAAAAAAAGAGAGAAGACAGTTTTGGGAGCAATAACTAAGATATATTTAAATTTAGGACATGTTTTACTACTTTCATTAAATTTTTTTTTAATTGAGATAAAATGATGAGTACTAGGATATATACAATAAGAATGCTTTTGAATGTTGTTGTGCCAAAATCATGTCGAGCACAAGTGATGGGGATTTAAGAAGTGGAGGTGATTCAAGACAGGGCAAATTCCTCTGAGTGGGAGGAGACTAAGTCCTGGAGAGAAGAAGAGGCTCCTTTGGTGGCATATTCAACACATATGCCAACGTTAGAGTCAAAAGGAAAGTTTATTAGAAAAGAGGTAACACTCCATAGAATGTGGTCTCCTCTCAGAGGCAGAGAGTGAGAGGGACCTGGAATATTTGGGGAATTCAGTTTATATATCATTCTTTAGTTCCTGGTGGTTATAGTTTAAGACTTTGTTAACCCATTTCCTTTGATATGGACATATAGTAAGGGGAAGAGTATGTAGTGTGAAAAGGTAAAAATATGTAGCATGAAAAGGCCTGCTGGCAGTTCCCAGCCTTTATTCTATAGGTTCCTTTTGGTTTTAGCCACAGGGAATGATTGATTTTATTTTGTCTAGGGTGACACTTAAAGACTGTGTTTTCTGTTTCTCCTTCACAGTGTGGAGAATGAGTTTTTAGCAATCGCAGAAGAAATCTTCCTTTGTTCTGAAAGTGTCCTCCAGGCCTCACTGCAGGGCTGATCAGCATATTGCAGTCTCTGAATGTAGCTTGATTAACATTTTAATTCTCTTGCCTCCTCCCTACATTAGAGGTCATATTTGCTTTCAGGTACTTTGGTCCAGTTCAGTTGAATTCAATTTTGAGGGTATCTATGGCATGCCAGACTCTCTTTTAAAGCATAGGGAACTCAGAAAAAAGCAACACTTTGTTCTGATACCTTAAGAAACTTACAGTGTTAACAGTAAGTTGTAAAGGCAAGTGGTTTTTATTTGACTGGAACAAATTTGGTTTCCCACTATTTTAGTTAGGGACAAACAAAGCTACCAAATAGCTGTTATAGAGATGTTTTGCTAGATAAAATGTCATAGCAATGAGAAGGAGGCATCTCCTGGGGAAGCAAGTTTCACAGATGATAGCTCTGAACTGAGAGAGTTTTAACTTTCACTGTTCTACTTATTCTGTGAGACAGAGGAGCAAGTATGAGTTTGCAAGAGCTGTGATGTGAATGAAGTAAAAAAATAGAATGCGTGTAAAATATCGAGCCACCTAAACTTATTATTATTTAAGCTAAATTTTGTTGGCTTGATTCCTTTTATAAATTTTAAAGTTTTCAGACTGAAAATGGAAATTATAAACTCAGATAATTGTTATATAATAAAATCAACTCACTAAACCAAAGTAACCAAAGATCCCAATACTACAATTTAGAAATTTTTCTGAAATTGATTTTATAACCATCAACTGCTTTTTTAGTTTTAGCCCCAAACTTCCAACTAAGGTCTTGCATTTAGTATAAATTCAGTGTGATTCCCTATATCCTTTTTTTTTTTTTTCTTTCTCTGCAGACAGTGTTAGCCAAGTGAGAATGAATGTTCAAAGAGAGGACTCCAAGGCCCTGCAAGCTTTTCAATCATCAAAGAAGTTCCAATCATGTTTGATGTTTCTTCCTTACAAAGGCAGAGAATAGCACTGTTGCATTTTAGAAAAATTATGGACTGCAAGTTGTAGTTTACCTTAAGTAAAACAGATGGTAACACTAATCTTATATATCAGTGATTGGAATCTAGCCTTGATTTAAATATTCTGTATAAACAATTATACTTTGAATTTCATGGGTGTGTATATGTAAGAACTTACTTCTAAATTGATAATTGCATGAAAGTTAAAGATTTTGAGACCTTTTTGGATGTCTACAATTTTTAAAACTTCCTGAATGTTCAGATTTAATATTTCCCTTTGGGACAGTTTGCAACCACCCTGAAAGTCTGTGGTAAAAAGCATGAGAGTCAGTTATCTTCTCATTATTCCTGCATATCAGCTTCCTGGAAAGTCTTTCCTTAGGACCCCAAATGAAATATCATCCTCTTCCTTGCCAGTCTCTATCCCTGTACCTGGCTTTATTTTTCATCATATTGCTGGTACTTTACATATCATTTGCTTGGTTCTCCCCCTTCTGTCCCTGCTAGAATGAATCTATATGGGAGCAGGGACTTTTTTTCCTTTTCTATTTTATTTATTTCTTATCTTCAGCACCTAGAACAGTGCCCAGCACAGTTAAGTGAGAAACGATTTTTTTCGATGAATAAATAAATGTGGAGAGTAAATGAAGCTAGTTAATTGCTCAGACACAGTCTCAACTCACATTTTGTTATGAACTTGGTAGCTCTCATTAGGGATTGAAGAGGTAATTTAGATTTTTCAAGTCTACTTGATTGAATTTTATGAGGGAAAATAATATGCTTTGGTGGTGCCTGAGAATTCTAGGAAGTTATGATTATCTTGATATATATCTCCAGAATAAGGGTTCACTTTAGTTTAAAAAAAAAGTATATACATATACATCTTTACATGCATCAGTAGTACAGTGATACACCCACACACATACATATACCACATAAATATTACCTTGAAAATGTCTATGTTGGATATTTTATTAACTAAATTTATAGCCATTTATTTCTTTAAACTTATCTAATATTTATTTCTGTTATCCTTTCATTCTTGCACAAACTGAACTTTCTACACTGTGTGTTAAATTGATCTAATATGAAATCCAGTTTAATTATTAAATTTAGTTCAATATTTAATTTGGTTTAATAAAAGTGATTTTGCATATAATGTATGCATTTAATTGATATATTTAGGACAGGATAATTTTGAATAGGTTAAATATTTAATGTTGAGTAATTTTTTAAATTATTCAGGATTAAAAATAGAATAGATCTATGTTATCAAAATGGTGAACAGATAAATGTCATGGTTTAATAAATTTCTCTTCATATATGTGAAATGCCGCCATTGCTTAATTTATGATCACTACTTTGTCTTTATCTATGGTCTAACTGGTAACTCTATTTTATTAAAAAGGAAAGAAACTGAAGGTCTTCGATATCATGAAATCTTTTTCCTTCTCTTTGAGACACCTAATACCAATATCATTTTACCTATTCTTTTTCACTTTTCTTATTCATTCAGATTCTTATTAATGCATTATGACTATCATAGTGCCTTTTAAAATATAAGATGTTTAAAGTGAGTTAGGATTTCCTTCTCCTTTCTTACTCCTAAATTACACTTCTTCCAAAAATGCTTGGTGTCAGTTGCCTAGACACAACTCAAACTCCATTCTTGCACTTTTTATGTATAAGCTTTCTTTTCAAGTCCATGAATAGTTGCCGATTGGTTCGGTGTCATATTTGATTGTTTTCCCTTTCTCATCCTCCCATCCCTGCTGAAGTCCAAATTTTATCTTCTCAGTTCCCACTGGATAGCTAAGGCTTCATTACCATTCCTGGCTGTGTTATTACAGTTGTTTCCCAAATAGTCTCTACTGTCAGCTTCTTCTCTTACTAGCATCATTTTGTTGTCCTGCACCCTGTCTTTGGTGGAATCCTGTCCACTGCCATTGCTCAAATGATGAATTCTTATGGCTGGGCACTCAAAGCCTTTTGAAACAGAGCCCTTATCTACTCGTACATTATCAAGGCATAAGATATATTTTTAAAATTATTTTTATAATTACCTGATTGTGATTAAAATGAAGAAAAGTTAAACAGGCATTAATCTGTTATTTATGTCAACCTATGCTAAATATAACATTTTTTCCTCTTCTTTCTTCTTACTTTTCCTCTTCTTGCTCTCCTCCTTCTGCTTCACTCAAAAAGAGATTCACCAATGATCAGCACTCTGATGGGGCTGAAGGGAGGAGAGATGAAGCAGTATAGGGAAGCTTAGCCCCAGTCAGAAGATTGGGCTGTCATATGCTCATGATAAAATACTAACAAAATAACAATGGAGGCCTAGTAGCAATCTACCCATAACTCAGGAGGAGTCATTAACGGCATATCCATTAAAGTTATTTCTACCTATAAATGCTGTAGCCAGATGCTGATAATTTTCTACTTTGGGGTGTAGTTTGGTGATCAAGAGTTGGTTAATTAGTTGTCATTTATGTTTTTTCTTTCATATTTAAATTTACAAATACAATAATTTTTTCTCCTTTTTAGTGCATGGAGTTAAAAGAGGGTTTAAATGTGTGTGGATGGAGAGATTTTCATTACATTGCTGTTCCAGACAAACTCTAGAGTGAGCCTCCATGATCTTTACTTTCTAGTATTTATACCTTGGTAAAATTCCCTCCTGAGTGCTGGCAGAAACTGTAACTTCCTTATAATCAAAGCAATATGGCAAAGGTGATATGATAGTTACTCCCATGGTTATGTCATATTACAGATATATATGTGTATATACATATGCATATACATATGCATATACACATGCATATGCATATACATATACACATACACATGCATATACATATACATATACATATACATATACATATACATACACATACACATATACATACACATATACATATACATATACATATACATATACATATACATATACATATACATATACATATACATATAGTCTTGCTAGCTGGCTTACTATAGGGACTCCTCCTTGCTGGCTTGATGAAGTAGATAGCTATAAGCCCATATGACAAAGAATAATAGTGGCCTCTGAGAATTACAATGATCTCTAGGCATGTGCGTGTCTTCCAGGAGCTGAGGAAGGCTTCCTGATATCCAACAAGAAACTGGGACCCTTAGTCTTACAGACACAGGGACACGGATTCGGTCAATGACTTGAACAAGTGTGGGAGCAAACTCTTTTTATAGTCTAGTCTCCAGATGAGAAAGCAGCCAGCTGACATCTTGCAGCCTTGAAAGGCTCTGACAGGGGACCCAGTTATGTTGTGCCTAGACTCCTGACCCACAGACACCGAGATAATAAATGTATATATTTTTTAAGCTGCTAGTTTGTGGTGACTTGTTATGCAGCAATAGCAAACTAACAGAGTTGCGTAAACTAAATTATTTAAGCTAAGAAAAATCCCTCGACCCTCATATTACTACTACACCCACATACATATTTTAAATTCAAGCCTTAAAAAGCTACTTATTGCAACATTAGACTACTTATTCTTCCCTGACCATGGGATGTTTGTTCACATCTCTGTATCTATGTTCAGGAGAACTTTTGTTATAGAGTTTCCAAAAGTGAGGGACACATTACACTTGTCACAGGATAGACATAGTAGGTAGATAGTTATGTGAATAGACATAACATTAAATCAAATTGTATCACAACTTGGAAAAATTTTCCTCTTTTATATTCTTGGCATCTATCTTAGTCTGCTTGGGCTGTCATAACAAAGCCCCATAGACTTGGTGGCTTAAATCAGGGATCTCCAACCCCTGGGCCGCGGACTGGTCTGAGTCCATAGCCTGTTAGGAACTGGGCCTCACAACAGGAGGTGAGTGGCTGGTAGGTGAGCAAAACTTCATCTGTATTTGCAGCTGCTCCCCAGCTAGCATTACTGCCTAATCTCTACCTCAGATCATCAGACGTTAGATTCTCATAGGAACACCGGTCCCTGGTGACGAAAAGGTTGGGGATCACTGGCCTAAACAAACAAACAAAAATTTTCCCGTAGTTCTGACTGAAAGTCCAAGATCAAGATGCCAGAATAGTCAATTTCTGGTGAAAGCTCTCTTTCTGGCTCGAGATGGCTGCCTTCTTGCTGTGCCCTTCTGGCAGAGAGAGAGCAAGCTCTCTTGTGTCTGTTCTCATAAGGGCACTAATCCCATCGTGAAGGCATTACCTTCATGACCTCACCTAAAAGCCTCATTTCTAAATATCATCACATTGGTGATTAGGGTGTTATCATATGAATTTTTATTATATGAATTGATAACATTCTTTTGTTATCTCTTCAAACAAGTCTCTAATTTGCCCCAGTATCTTGTGTTAAATTCCCTTTTTAAGAAGGAATAAAAATCTGGACTGCATCTGATGGTTCAGTGTTTTTGTTAATAACAGCAGCTAAGTAAAATATGACAATTTAACTTGTTTTCAAAATAGCTAATTTTTAACTTCACCTTCGCTCTCTGTCAGATGATAAATGGTTTTTCATCTATAGAGGTCCTGGGAAGTTTTATTTTTAGGTATATTTATTTCATATTTAATAATTCTTGATACATATGAAGAAAAATATGAATTATCTATTAGCATAGGTACTAACAAAGGTCTTAGCTGTGATTCATAATGACTAAACTTTGGGAAACATCATTTGCATTAAACCCCTCCTTCCCACTTGGTCCTCAAGATCCAGCTCACATATGCCCTGCTCTGAAAGCCTTCCATATCTTACCTCAATTAATTACACCCTTACTAGTCCCACAGAACATAGTTTAAAATATTATTAGAGCATGTCAATTCATTAAAATTTTGTTTCTCTTGATTTATTATAAATTATTTGTAGACAAGCAAGACCATGTCTCTTTTTTCTGAATATTTTCTGGCTTTAGTATGGTGCCTTGAACATGGGAGAAATGTGTGAATTATTTAAAATAGGATATGACTACTATACACAGAATGTAATACTGTCCGGAGTGGTGCTTACACAGGAGTAGTGCTTACTTAGTGCTTACACAATTGAATAGGAGTGCACAATAAAGGACAAAATCATATTAAATGTTATCAATTAACTTTAACTTCATTGTCTTCTTTAAAATTTCAAATTAAATAACTTATTTTACTTTCCAAGAACTTCAGTTTTAAAGCAAAAAGGAAGAATTACATATGAGAAAAGTTTAGCAAGTCGATGAAAGTATTTCCTCGTCTCTAATCATTTCTTCTGTAATAAAGTTAAAAACTTTTTAATGTTCATTATTTTTTAATTTAATTTATAAATCACATATATCTACTAGGTATAAAAAATATCAGGCTCTTTAAAATTATTATTGTATAATAGAGTGGTAGCTGATGAAGAATAACTAATTGTCATGAGAAAAGAATAAAGAAATATAATAGTATTTTTCCATCTTTTTTCTTAAAACTATTCTTATAAAACTAGTTATTGGTGGCATTTATCTAATGTGTTGATCTCAATTAGTTTGAATCTATTCACCTTCTTTCTCTTTCTCCTCTCTCTCTTTCATTTCTTTCTAAAAGAAGTCTCATGTGTAAGTAAGTAACATATAAAGTCTAATAACAACAAAATTTTTTAACTGTCCTGTTACTTCTCATAGAAAAACAAAAGAGAAATGATTTTTTTTTCCATTTAAATCAAAGATATATCTATATGGTACCAAATATTTGAATACAAAATTTATTGAAAAATTTATGTATGTAAGTCAACATGCTTTCCATTGGTAGAATAAAGAATGTTATCTAAATAAATTCAGTCTTCAGATTATTTTAGACAGTGAAATGCTTTGGCTGCAGTAGGTGTTTGTGGAGCAGAAACTTTGTACATGCTATATAAAAAGCAATAGGAGGGAAGAAAATCTGCCTGTATCCAAATGCTTTAGCTGAACAAATGCCAACCCCTAATCAAAGAAAAATATCCAAATTCCAAGTATATTTTAAAAATTTTGAACCAAATATTTATAACCTGAATTCTTTTTTTTTTCTAGATCCTGATTTCTTTCAATGTTTATCTACAGATTTTGTGATCATGAGACATGCTGAATTGATTTTTTCCATGTTGAGAGAAAATTGGTAGCATTTCTGAAATTATTCTCATTATTTAAAATGTTAATTCAAAAATTGTCACGCTATGATTGGTTTAGCCACAATTTGCTTGCACTTGATAATATTATGGATGCAGTTTGAATATAAGGCTGCAGATATTCTTCAGTATAATAAATGAAAGAGGGATTGCCATAGAAATAGTAATATTTAAAAGTACTTAGCTCGAGCAATGAAATTAAATTACTATAATATTGCTCTGTAATGAGAAAAGGAATTTCCCCCTTACTATTATAGATTCTATATGGAGACAAAGGGCAAAATAAGTGAGAAATATGGTTCAATTGACCCTGGAAGGGAGAAGTTATTTCATATGTCGGTAGAGGTTTAAAACTCATTTGCCCTGCATTTCTTGTTATTGCATTTTAATTATAGTGAGTGCACATATGCTGACAGTGCATGAGATCATATTTGTTAAATGGACCTCAACTTATGCAGGACTCATCAGAAAGCCTCTGGGATTATACAACGTATAGTTTTTGTTATGCTTACAAAATAAAGGACAGTTCTGTTAGGTATAATTTGAAAGATAAGGATATGAACTAAGGAAGTAGGTTCCAAAATTTTAAATGATTAGAAAGTAAGGAGACCTAAATGTCTTCCTCAAAGGAAAGCAGATAGACTAAATAACTTTCAAGGAATATAAATCACAATAGTCATTTGATGATAGATATTTTTAATATCTATATAGATATAAATATCATACTACATAAAAAGTTATGCAGAATATATACATTTACTAAAGTGAGTTCAGTTTTAGTTTCTGAGAGAATTAGGTTGATGAGGTCAAAGTTGAGGATTAAATCTCTATGTGGACGAGTTAGCTCTGCTCTGTTCTAAAGTCACACACTACCTTATTATCCCCAAGTAGATTCCACAACTGTGCATAGTTACTCATAAAAAACAAACAAATAAACAAAACAAACAAACAAACAAAACCCACCTGAAACTGGCCCCTAGTCCTGGAATAAACAGTTCAAGAATGTGTTCTATGGATGGGGCCTGCCCAGTGTTCCTTGACTGATGGGTCAAGAGAATTATTTTTATATGTGGATTGTTAATTTGTTTTTGTTCCCACTTATAGTAATGCCATATAGAAAGGATGTGTTATGAGTCCAGACTTATATAACAAGAGTGGTGGTGTCAGTGGTAGTGTATTTTTTTTATTTTTTATTATGAAATATTTTTAGATATTCACAAAACTGTAAGGAGTGATTCAATAAACATTTATGTACCTCTCACATAGCTTAAGGCATAAAACATTACAAATATAGTTCAAGGCCTCTATGATCACACTTCACACTTAACTTCCTCAGAAAAAAAATAGCTATTCTGAATTTGATATTTATTATTCTTAAGCATTTATTTACTCTTGCTTTTATTTACATGAATGCACCCCAAACAATAACCAATAGTAATATTGGTTTTAAAATTTATACAAATCGATGTCATACTTTATTTTATTTCTGAATTTCCCTCTGTGTTTATTACTTTGTGTGTTATTTCTGATTCTTACAGCTCTAATTTGCAGTGATAGATGATATATCATCGTATGCTTATTTCAGGCATAATTTATTCATTTGCTTAATTGTAGATATTTAGTTTTCGCTCTTTTCCTCCAGTTTTTTACTGTTATAAACAAGCTCGAAAGTGCATTTTGGGACCACCCTGAGCTGATTATTCTCTTGGCCATTTCAGAAGTGTTCTCGGCTCTGCTCAGTGTCCTAGTGGGCTGGACTTCTACCAGCTGCATTGATTTGCTCCCTGCTTTCTGGCTTCCCAATGGTTTGGCCAATGGCAGGCACTAGCAAAGGGTAGAAGGCAAGGTATCATCATCCTAACATTTCTTCTAACCATAATAATTCACTAAAGGTGCAGCTATTCTTACTTTTGTCAATATAAATAAGCTTTAGATTAAATTAGATTGTTTTTTAACATGATATTGTTTGAACGATACAGTATTTTTTTATATTTTCCTTCTTTAACTTAATATAATATTTGTAAACTTGATCCATGTCGCTGTATATAGCAGTAACTATTCTTTTTCAGTATCGTATGGTATTCTATTGTATAAAAATACCATATCGTATTTGTCAATTTTATTATTGATAGACATTTGGGTTACTCCTAATTTTTTGGTATTAAAAATAATGATTCTATGAACGTTTTTAGTATATATTTTTGGAGTACATATGAATGAGCTGTTCTTGGGTTTATACCTAAGAACGAAACTGCTAGGTAATAAGATATATGTATGTTCAGTAGATACCAAGAATTTTCCTAAATAGTTGTACTGATTTACTTTTCCATCAGCGTATATAATGGCTCCTGTTGCTCTACATTGTTGTAACACTGTTCGATTTTTTAAGTTTTTAAGCCATTCTAGTGGATGTCAAAAGGTATTGTATTGTTATTCAGGTTACCATTTCCTTAATGTCTAATGATATTGAGAGCTTATGTTTATTGAAGTGTGGACATTCTCTTTGGGGTATACTTTCCCAAGTCTTTTCTTATTTTTAATTGGATTATTTCTCTTTATTTTCAATTGTAGAAAAGCCTTTTGTTGGATATATGGATTACACATGTCTTCTAATTTATGGCTTGCCTTTTTGCTCTTTTAATGACCTGTTTTGATAGAGGTTCTTAATTTTTATGCAATCCAATTTATATGTCATCTCCTTTACTGTTAATGCTTTCTTGAGTCCTCTTTAAAAAGTATTTTCCTATTCCAAGATTATGAGTACATTTTTCTATGTTAAAATCTTAAATAGAAACAGATAAATATTTTTATTTGCTACAATTAGATCTACAACACATTGGAATTGATTTTGCATGTCTTCCTATGAAAAGCTGTCCTGCAATTTTTCTTACTTACACTAATCTGTTAGGTTTTACTTCTACTACTTCAAATTTTTTATTTTATATTTCAAGTATGTCTCTTGTAAACAGCACATAGCAGGAATTTTTCCAATCTTTGTTTTAATTGGCAAATATAGTCCATTTACATTTCTTGTTATTACTGGTATTTTTGTGTTTTTTTTTTTTTTTTTTAAACCACAGGTATCTTGGACACCTGCTCCTCTACATAGTATCATGACTTTCAAAAATTCCACCTTGATTAACCAGTAATTAAATTTTTTTTTGTTATTTCTTATTTTTCTTCTTTATTTTCTTCTTTCACAGTTTGTTAGTATTCATATGCTTATGTTTTTAGGACCATTAATTCTTTCTCACATTTTGTTTCTAAATTCAAATAAGTTATTTTTATCGCACAAAGTTCTTCTTTAAGAGATATTCATTGTTCATACTTTAAACTGGAGTTGAAATAATTATGGATTTTGCTTTTTTAATTAAAAGAGAAAATGCAAAGTCATATTTGGGTAATGGTTATGCTGCTTTACTGTGTCATCACTGGGATCTAAGATTCATGATGAACACTAATAAGGAAGATCTTTTTCAAATTGGATGGATACTGAACAAATACATTTATAATGTGTGGCATTTTCCTGAATGAAATGATGTTATCATCAGTTTCTCCTGGAGTTTGAATCCTCCTTTTTGGTAAAAAAAAAGAAAAGAAAAATAAAAAATTCATGTTTGATTTAAATGACACCAAGCTACACAAAAACTTTTCTTATTATTCATAGAATTTACAAATTTTAGAGACCAAATGGATAAAGTTCTTAGCTTTTCAAGTATCTCTTTCAAAACTGGAAGTACTGTACTTTTTGGAGCCCCTCGTTTTATTTTAGAATAAATTTAATTAAAGGTGTAACTTGGAAGTCAATCAAGGTATTCTGTCTATTTTAGAACAACAGCAGATAGTGCATTTATCCCAAACTCTCCAGGAACTTGAGGCAAGGTGTGGGGGACTAGTGTAGGCATGGGATCGGTTTATGAAGGGGTCAGTTTCTAACTTTCTTTCTGTATGAAAGCTACATCTTTGCTAAACTGAGTTAATTTCCAAAGTTTGTTCTGCATGGCTTATTTCCATTCCATGCACTGAAACTCAACTCTTTCTTGATGTTCTTGAGGAATCAACATTTGCACATGCCTCTGTGTATCAGAGTTTACTAAAGCTTTGGGGAGATGGAGAGGGTTTACTTCGTAACAACTTAAAGCACCTGTAAGTCACCACAAGAACTTTTTATTCAACCTAAAGATGATTCAAAGATAATGTCAGTGTGTGCTTGACAACCTTGCTGCGGCTGCCACAGTGTACAGTAAGTCCTCACTTAACGTCCTCAATAGGCTCTGCAACTTTAAGTGAAATGAGATATAATGAAATCAATTTTACCATGGCCGATTGATGTAAACAAGAGTTAAGTTCCTAGGGCATCTCATCAATTTTATAATGAAATAATATTAAAGAAAATGATGTTATTCAATGACCTGCTGTACAATAATTTCTCTTTTTAGATCATACTTTCTCCTTAGTAGGGGTCTTCGTCTTCTTTTCTTCTGAGAACACACAGCTGCCAATGCCTTAGGGGAAATAATCACAGGCTTTCATGACATACTCATTCATGACATATTCAAGTGCTGTGGTATACCTTTGGGGAAGGCCGAGTCAGTTAATAAGTTCGAGACAATAGAGCAGTGATGAAAACCAGACCAGATTTAGGAGTCCTACTCTTTTGTTCAAATCTTGGCTCTGCCAATTGCTAGCTATCTTAGGCAATTATTTTGCCTGCCTCTATCTTTTTGTTCTCATCTATAAAATTGGGATAATAATACTTACAGAGTTGTTTGCAAAGACTAAAGGTGTGAATACATATAAGACACTGAGTACATTAACTATCACATAATAAGCACTCAAAAATTTAGTTATTATTTTTTTAACTCTGAGGTTCAATCATTCCTTATATTACTTGATCAGTTAATAAGGGACTGTGATTTGCAAAATGACATTATTGGAAATTTTTCTGCAATTGAAAGCAAGTTTTTTTGTGTGTACAGGCAAATAGTATTTGTGTGATTAAAATAGGAATCAACATCTGCTTTTTCTGAGTGATTGTCTGCTTTGCTAGCCTTGTATTCCCTTTTTAACACAAAAGCTTATAAACTACTGCAATTTATTTTGATGATCAGAAGTTCCTTGATTCTCATTTTGATTTTATGGACAGTTCAGTATTTACTTAGTGAAACTTAGGACATTTAAAAAAACTATTTTGATAAACATATTTAACTTACAATAACAAAATACACTTATTGCTAAGCATCTTGGTTATTGAAATTTTTGTAAGAAATAACTTTATTTTTAGTCCAAAAATTTCTAGACCTGCTTTGTTTTCAACTTAAATAAATTTTAATGAGATTTTTATAATAAAAGTTTCTTTTAATACAAATAACACATTAGAAATTTATTCACTGGTATTGAGGTGAGATTATTTCCTTGTGACTTTTAACCTTTAGCTCTATTTCTAAGAATTACTGTGTATAAGAACTACTGTATTTCTAAGAACTATTGCAGATAAATATTGAGCATTTATCTTCATACTTAAGAGCCAAGCAAAAAGCCTGGCGTGTAATACTCAATAAATATAACTTTATATTGACTGTTCTTCACAGTTTCAGCCTTACCACCACCTTCAAATCTTCTTTATAATGTTAGGGGAATTCCTGCATTATGATCTTACTTGCCCAAGCAAAAGCCAGAGAGCCTCCTTCACCAGCCTCCTTTGCAGTACGGTACAGATGTTACCAATCAGATGTATCCACGTGAGACTTTGTTAGGCAGTCAGAGATTGGAGAAGCAGCTGTGTAGTTTGCGGTTGGAGCTGTCCTGACCAGGGCATACAGTCCCAAGTGCCTTTTGTGTTGGAGCAAACAGTGGTGGTATTGTCAGCAGCAGTGAGGGTAGAACATGTCATGGGGCAACACCCAGCCTGGCTCTCTGGCCCTGGTAAAATTCTGTGAGGTTCTTAATATCCTTGAATAGACTCTTCTCTGTTTAAGCTGGCAAGAGAAGACTTCGTTGTATGTAATTCAGAATTCTGACCTATAATATTGAATAAATGAATCATTTTTCTCAAAATAAAAGAAAGCCCAAATTCCCCTAGATCACCAAAATTTAAAGAATCAAATTTCAAATACTTGTGAGAGCTTAGTAACTGCATAATAAGAGTAGTTAAAATTAGTTAAAATATCAAACTCCCAGACTAACATGGCTTGTTCGTAACATCCATCTCTGAGCCACAGTATCAATGGCAAAGCCACTTTGAGGGCACAATTAAGGCTGTTTATCCGAGAGCCAAAATTACTGACTATGCCACTGCTGATGTTCCTTCAGCTTCACTGGCGCTTTCCTCTGAGTAACTTGTCACTGTTCATAAATCTCAAGGTCTAGAACCAAAGGCAGTACACCAGGTAAAAGCCAGTATTTGCAGAAAGAGAGAAATGATCATCTTACCTATTCTGGACATTGTACTTTTCTCGATATTATCCAAATTCACATTAGATTTGTCAGATTTAAGTTTTGAAATATAATAGTTAATGATTAAAGGTAGAATATTAAAATTATAAGTATATTCTATCACCAATGCTAGAAAAAAATATTCTGTAAATGAGATACTAGTTTATGGAACCACATTAGATTCCAGCTAATTAGAATATTTTCCTGTGGTTACTTTTATTGCTTATGAATCAAAGAGATAATAGGATCAATACCTCACAGAGATATCTGTACTTCCATATATACTGCATCGTTATTTATAATAACCAAAATATAGAAACAACCTATCAATTGAGGGATAAATTGATAAAGAAAATGTGATAAATATACACAATATATATATAAAAAAGCTAATTTTATAGAAACAGAGTAGAATGGTAGTTACCAGAGACTAGGGGCAATGGAAAATTAGAAGATGTAAGTCAAAGGGTACAAACTTTCTGTTATAAAATGAATAAGTTCTGGGGATCTAATGTATAGTATGGTAACTATAATTAATATGGTATTTGATCCTTGAAATTTGCTGAGAGTAGATCTTAAGCATTCTTATCACACAAAAAAGATTTAAATGAAGTGGTAGATGTGTCAACTTGATCTTAGTAATCATTTCACAATATGTAGATAGATAGATAGATAGATAGATAGATAGATAGATTAGATAGATAGATAGACATGTATATCTACAGTTGAAACATAAACAGTTCTTTGTCAGTTATTCCTCAATAAAGCTAGAAAAAAAGAAAAAATATTCAAAAAGATAAAAATGCAATGTAAATGTATTCAAAATTGTTCCTCCAAGTGTTGCTTAACCGCACAGATAGATAGTAAAAATGGTGGTTCCTAAGCCTCACATCATAGGCAAGGTCCTGGTGCTTTTATACTGAAGTTTGAGAGTCGATCATAGAAATTATTTCCATGACTGTAAGTGATGAATTCTTCTCATACATAACTATATTAAATATGTTTTGCAAGAAACAATAGATTTTAAGCTATAAATTCTAGTCTGGTTGGTTCTAGGATTTTTGATTCTAAGAGTAATAATAATAGTTGAAAAAAGAATATAAGATTTTACTAGCTGTAGAAATTTTTATGTATTCAAAAATATTATTAGAGAAATACATTTGCAAATTTCCTCAGATATATGGACAATAAAATATGATGTTTATGAAAGATAGTGAAACAAATACTAGACAAGTTAGAAGATTTTGATTTTTTTCCACTGGTTTGCCCATTGTATATTGTCAGGCAAATGTACACATAAGAATAATTTAGATCGATTTCTTGATGGAAAAAATTAAAAATATTGATCAGAAACTTAGAAAAAATCAATTGAATGTTAATGGAAAGTAAGGTAATGTAAGCTAAATCTGACAGATTCTGAAAAAATATGAAACCTTTGTACATTGAAATGACATAAAAAATGATGTTTATGATGACTTGTCTATGAATATTTATAATCGTCAAAAGAGTAGCATCTATTGTTTCAATGATTAGAATGGAAGTGAAAGGACAGTAGGGGTTTGTTGAGAGTTGTCACGATAACATGTGTTAACTTGATTTGCTGTATCATTATCAAGTTCATGCTTTTGCTGAATTTTTAATTGTATCAGATAGTAAATGCAAAGCGAAAGTCCAGCATTTTCAGGTGGTAGGCAAGATAATGTGAAATAACTGAAAATAATCTCAACTCAGAAAGGGTTTTTAAAGCTACACAAGTCAGTAACACATCATGCATTAGTAAGAAGCCTGAAGTTTATCTGAGGCACTGAGGGACCCAGTGTATATTTCTCCCTCTCTGAAGGGTTAAGTCATTTGGCTTGAAAGGCTTGTCATTTCAAGATTGAGACAGATTTCAAGTTTCTCAGAGCACGACCTTTTTTAAATTCTTGATCATCTCAGGCTAAAATTGAAAGCATAAAGAAAGAATTGAGAACATTTTCAAAGCATTTACTTAAAAAAGCCTTTTCAAATTGCCATGCAGAACATTCTGCTAGCATATTTTCGCTTTCACATTCACTGTAAAGTTGAGAAAGTTTAACATCTCCTCAGCTTGGTATGTGGCTCACATAAGTAAGTGCTCTTTTACTTTAGTGGCACATTGAAACTATCACTAATGGAGAACCAATTTGAAAATTAAATCAATGCCACACATCTTTTAAAAATAAAATTTAAAATAGGCCAGTAGGCTGTAAAAATGATACCTCATTAGTTTAACTTTTCTTTAATTGATGAATGTAATTTCTGACCGAAGAGGAACTTAACTGTCTAGTTTTTATTTGCTTTAAATCTATATAAACTTGAAATACAGTCTTCTTGACAAATGAGGTTACTAGAAACTAAATGGGATTTCTTATTTGCCACCACCATGGTGACATGAAGAATCACAGCCTTTAGCTCAGGGCTACTAAGCTCTTAATAATGAGAGAAAGGTGTTCCATCTTCACCTACAGTAGAGCCGCAATTACAATGAACAAAAATAACTGCCAAGCCTTTTCCAAAAAATATTCATGACAGTGAGAAAAATATTGATTTTAAATGCCAAGAAATAAAGTATCTTCTAAAGTGTTCATTTCAATCCAACTATTATTTTCCAAAAGAAACTGAATGGACTGCAAAGTGTTTTATAGTGCTATTTCACATTTAACACTTTTTCAAGAAAAAAATTCGAAGCAAAAACTTGCAATTTTTCTCTCACCCCCCTCTTATGCACATTTGCCTTTTTTCTCTCTTGCTCTTTCATTCACTTAAAAAAATTCACAATGTGAAGAAGGAATAAAAATGAATTTAATTGATCTTTTATTTCAAGCAGAATATCCTAAGTTGAATAATGTCTAAAAAGTATAAAATATGCAGAAGGGATATTACTCTGATGAGGGCATTGTGCAATGTTTCAGCCCTCATGCTTTAGGTCACAAGCTTCTCTTTTATATCACATCAAATTATATTATACGAATTGTATGATACTAATAATGTTCCATTAGACCCAATTGGGATTGGCTATTTGCCACATCTTTATACATAAATGATGCAATTACACTGACACAAATGCTACAAATGGTCATTTTTTTATGCAATATATATATATATATTTAAGTGAGCTCCTGGTTAAAAAGTAAGAGAGAAATTGAGTCATTTAAAAATTGTATTGGACTCTTCTTATGAAACAATTAGCTCTGACTCCAGCCATTGCAGTGGTGATTAACTATAGGCTCCAGCCAGATTCTTATAGGTGCAATCTGAGAATATGTCACTGTAGGCTTGTGCAGTAATACTTCTTGCTTCCTGTCCTAGGACTTCTTTGATGCTCTCCTAGGATCTGCTAAAGAAAATAATTAGTGTTCACCCATAAACAACTTGGAAGTATGAGGATACTGATGTCTATGAAAACATCTTGATCCATGGGGACAGAAGCCCATGGTAATGCTTCTTCTTTTTGTCTCCTGTGTAAATGGTTCAGAGGCGGATTTCTTAAGGTACCCCAGAAGGTTTAAGTGAGGGTGCGTGCAAGTGACCTATGGCAGGTCAGTGCAATAATATATTCTGGATTGGATTTCTCTCCTTCCCTTTTTCTCCCTCTCCATTTTCCTCGTTCTGCTTAGTATCACATTATGAACTACCTGTACACAAGACTTTTAAATGTTTGCTTTTGATTCTAGGGTCAAACAAACTGATTCCAAATTAGTAATATATTTTTTCAGCATGAAAGGCCATGTTTATATAATCAATTACTTAGGCTCTAATAAATTCCAGAAATTATTGTAACAAATGATAATAACCATAACTCCCACTGAGATGGGAGATATTTTTAGTCCCGGCACCTCCATTTATGTCTATATGAACTGGGGCAGAACTGATGGGCAAAAGCCCTCTGCCATGGCTATTTGGGAAATGCCTCCCAAGCCAGAGCCTTCTCTATTCTGAACTCTAGAAAGTGCAATCTGAAGAAGTATTATTTCTGCCATGCTTTTAGACTTAGCTTAAAATTTTCCAAAATTTTCAGTAGTGGGAATAATTCATGGTGCACACATATCACCTACAGAAAGCTTAAGTAATAACACTAAAAGGTATAATATAACACATCGAAAGAATAAAATACCTTACCATTGAATACTTGGATGGTAGATAAACTTTTAAGAGACTGGAAAATACATTTCTAATTAAGTTTATTTTTATATTTTTAATTCCCCTATTATAGTTTCCATATTATTACTGTGCTCGGTTTTATATCTACAATTTTAGTTTCAAAGATTTTTTTTCTAATATAAGCTGTATTTTTATGTTTATTTTCATAATAATTTTAAATGGATAAAATATAGAATAAAAATACTTCAACTATCACATTGAAGGAAACTCTAATTTCAAAAGAAAATATTTGCAAGTGAAATCTTTAGGCTAAGCTACCACATTATTCTTTGCAATTGAAAGTCAAGTGAAATTTTTTTAAGAAAATGAAACAATTATTATATCGCTTGGATTTCCATTTAGATGATATTAATTCATGTAGTCCCTCAATTTTTCTCCAATGGATTATCTAATCATCTAAATCAAAATGTAAAAATGTTATATCAAGATTCACATCTAATTCGTTTAAAGCAATTGACCATAAGTGGAATGTGCCTCTAAAACTCATACACAAAATTTAAAATATAGCTTTATAGTTGTTATCAGGCTAAGATTAACATTCAGGTATACTAAAATTTTAATTTGATAAAAGTAAGATATAATTTAAAAACAATGAATATCTTTTCTCTCCCAAATACTCTTCTTATTTAATTCTACCTGACTTGCAGAGTTGAGATAAGAAATAAATTAATATAGATAAAGAATTAAGTATTGTGCATGGCACATACTAGGCCTTTTATAAATAATGACTATAATTATTATTGCTATCAGCATTTTTATACTTCTGAAAAAAGCAGTTTAGAAAGGATTAACTTCTTGAATGGATGCCTTAGCTTTTTCATTTTAAGAAAAGATGACTGAAATTCTTTTATTTCTCATCCCTTGATAATTTAGTTGAGTAGAATGCCAGGTAATGAGAATGTCTCATTTTTTAATGTGTTGTGAACTTGAGCCTACAGCATTGGCGGGAAGGTTTAATACCCCTGCATAGCAAGCTCGGCAGAGCTGCAGGAGCTCCACCGATGTGTGAAACTCTGAGCTGTGGGCTGTGTTTTCATTAAGTGAACTTGGCTTTCCTGCTGCTTTTCTGTCTAAGCTCCACCCTGAAAAGCACAGGCCTCTTTAGCAAAATTAAGGAAAAACAGAGTGATCTCTCTTTGGGCAGTAATCGTGTGAAATAGATTAAGAAATACACTTGCTCATGCCAGCAGGCAGCAAGTATAAAGTGACAAATGTTCATATACTCAAGTCACAGAACAAAAACAGTGTGTAGTGTGACTTGTCTTTATTTATCTTTACTCACAAAGGTATATATGTGTGTATTGGGGGTGGTGGGAGTAGCAATTTCTCCTCAGAAAAGCAGAAAAATAAAAGGACTATAGGGGAAAATGATCATTTGAAGAATAAGATTTTTTCTTTTCCCGTCACAGTTGCAAAAAATAATTCCACTAAAATATATAACGAAAGTTTTACGACCAAACTACTATAACAGAACTAATCTGTAAATCATGTTGTCTCGAATATGCTTCATGATAATCTTAAGTGCAATTATTGATGGTTAATTATTCCAGTTCTCATATATAATTATGACCGGATTTTTCTCCCAAGGGAAATGTTCCAAGCTTCGGCAAAGTAGAGTTAGATTAGATTGGCCTACAGAGCAGTATAACATTTTCCTAGTTTGCATCAACTTATTTTTAGATGTTAGGAAGGGAAGAGAATAGATGCATGAAACAGACCAAATATGATAAGTCATTGTGACATTTTGTTTGGAAGGTCAAAGCCCCCTCTTGGAGCTGATGTCAGAAAAATGAGAGCAGGTTGAAGGTATTCCTGGAATGCTGTGTGTCTAAGCAGAAACTTCTGGCTAGTATTGGTAATCAGGATCCTAGATTCAATTATTCAATACAGTATTTAATAAAAATTTATTGAGGGTCTATTGACCCACCTTGACAATCCCTGAGTAGGCATGGATTTGTCCTTTTGGGAAAGTAAATGCAGTCTTATTAAGAGACAGGGCGGACATCAAAGTTAGAATAAAGTCTACTTTTTAATGAGAATGTGATCTCAGAAAGAGAAGGGGCACTTATTCAGTGTATCCAGTGCACTGTATCCAGTGATTGACCCTCAAGAACAAGGTGTGGGAGACCATGGGTGGAGCTACAGGAGCCGCAAGAGCTGCAATAGCCTCAGGAAGAATGATAGCTCCAAATCACGAGGAAATACCTGTGGATCTCCTTGTTGATTTTTAGGTAGTGCCTTAGAAAGGAAGGGATGCCCTCTTGAAATATCTGGGGCTGTGTGAAAAAACACCAGATGAACCAACTAATGGGGTCCATCAATCAATCTCTGCAGAATCTAAGCCTGAGAGTAAGACCATTGGTTGTCAGCAGAGTAAAGAAACCTGTGATCTGAAGGACCAGGACAGTACAGGGCATGACTTTAGGTACAGGAGGACTAACTAACCCCTCTGAAAAACCTAGAATGTGGTATCATGGTGGTGGTACTACTTTCCAAAGAATGTTTTGAAATTCTGAAGGCATTTTTGGTTGTCAGAAATTTGGAGAAAAGATAGCTATTTTGGAGGAGCGATCTGGGTTGCTAGCTAGCCAGCATTGCACAGAAAAAACTTCACATTGCAAAATGATCTTAATTTTTGCAGGATTTTGCTATATCTCATCAGATATTTTTGTGAGTCACAAATTTACTTTAATTTTTTGAGTCCAAGTACTAACCAGGCCCAACCCTGCTTAGCTTCCGAGATCAGATGGGATCAGGCTTGTTCAGGGTAGCATGGCTGTAGACCAGAACATAACTCTTTTATACAATAAACACAAAGTGATTTTTATTTTGCATGATCATAAGGTATGCTGAATTACCTGGAACACAAATATTGTGTAACTCTAGGGATGATTGCACTTTACTTTGTTTAGAACTTTAATATGATTGTTTATCATATAACAATCACATTACCAAAATAGTGGGATTTGTGTAGCCAATAAAACATACCTAAATCATTACTTTTTGATAATTTACATTCCTCTTATTTCTTTTTTACAAGTTGTAACATTATACAGATTCTTTGAAATTGTATGCACTGGTAGATTATATTATTTACGAATTTCATTTAGAATAGTTGGAAAAGATATCAAATATTTGAAATAAAAGGAGAGGTATGACTGATAAAATTGAGAATTCTTTCCCAGGTTCTGTAACACTCTTTGGGAGACATTGGAAAGTAGGACATTCTAAAACTTCCATTTCCTGTCTATCCATTCCTTTTCTATCGCAAGCCTAGTGTGAGGCCTATGATGAGGGACTTCATAATGTTTTTCTTTACATTTCACCAAGACAGTTTTAATTGGTGGAATTTCTGGTAATTTTGTTTCTTCTAATAGGTGAAGGTTTGGGGAAATTCATTAGGTTATGCCTTTTAGTTACACTTCCAGAACAGCTATTTTGAAAGGAAAATTCATAGTTACTGTATACGTAAATGCAAAATATACGGGTTGAGGGAGTATGTAGTTCACTGATGCAAATTGGAGGTATCGTTATCAACTGTGACTGATAATAAGAAAGAAATTATTTTCCCAAACCTGATATTTATCCCTGATCTGAGGTTCTCTGACTTAAGGTTTTTAAAGATGGAATCACTGAGACTCTGGGAAATACATAGTAGACTACCGTGCCCACTTTCCTGAGGCTTGGGGCTCACATTGACCTATTACTATAGACTAAATGTATCCATCAAAATTCGTATGACGAAATCTAATCCTCAGTGTGATAATATTTTGGGACATGATTAGATCATAAGAGTGGAAACCACTTGAATGGACCCCGGAGAGCTCCCTCACTCTTTCTGCCATGTCTTTTGAAAAAGAAGGCCATCTATGAACCAGGAAGTAGGTCCTACCAGATTCTGAATCTGCCCACCAGACACTTGATCTTGAACTGGTGCCTCCACACTCTGAGAAAGAAATTTCTATTGTTTATAAGCCAGCCAGTCTATGGTGTTCTGTTATAGCATCACAAAGAGACTAAAACAACTATATTTTATGTTTTATTTTTTACTTTTAGGTGGCTAAAAATTATATAAGTCCATCATTAAAAGAGTCAAGACTAAATATGATATAACCAATATGTCCCCAAAATAGTCAAAGGGGGCATGTTGGTTAGACAACATATACTTTTTGGTCACTTTATTTAAAAGTTCTATTTTTTTGAGTAGTTATGATGGCTTATGCCCTCTGGAGATGTTTTTAAAGATGTTTCATTGATTTAATTGTTTGCTTTTTTGAGACCCAAATTAGGGCTGTATAATATTTATAGTAGGGTAATCGAGATTCTGAATCCTGGATATCTGACACTTTTTTTTTTTTTTTTTTTAATGTTCTTAACAGACATGAATGGGAAAAGAAAGAGCCTATTTAGATTAATCAAACCAATTAAATCTTTCCTAATCACTGACAAACCGACCTCTAGCTGAAGGAAGGACTAAAGACAGGTGACTCTAATAGACGAGGATGGGATAGGTTGAGATAGACTAGAATAGAATCAGAACAGGATACTAAGAAATATAATTGTGTGATCACACCAAGAACTTATTTGGAATGTCACGCAGCCGAAAAGTTTTTACTGAGTCTCGCTGAAGGTAGGAGGGTGACTTAGGCAATTTTTTTATTCTTTGGGCTCAGACCGAAATGAAAACAAATCATAACACAAACTTCTACATCCAGGTGTTTTTATATTTTTACTTTTTGTTTCAAATATATGTTTCCATATGCTGATTTCACTTCTACTTTTTCATCCAGGAGCCAAGAATATTAATGATGGAATTCACTAGAAATAAAACAGAGGAATGGGTTATACATACAAAATTAAAAAGAATTTCTGCATAAGGTCATTTGTAACTATTCACTTCCTGAATTAGGTTTTTTGTCTATTAGCTTAGAGCTAGTCCTCTATGGGTATATATGATGCTCACTTAGTGTGAGCACAGATATAGTGCTACTAGTTTTTAGGTATAAGTATAGAGCCTCTGATAATTGTCCACAAAACAAACAAAAAACACAAGAAACTTGAAAAAAATCTCTGGACACTAAAATTGACATAAATTACTCATATAAAGTACAGAGTAAGCTCCAGTAAGCCCCATATCACTAAAAATATATTGGTTGCACAATATATAGTCTTATTTCTTTTTATATTAAATAGAATATGAGTCCAAGCAGCTTTCTCTGGAATTGTGAGAAGAAAAAAGCAATCAGTATCCATGTCTGTCTCTTGAACATTTTTTAACAACATAATTGAGACATAATTTACATACCATATGATTCAATCATTTAAACTGTACAATTCAATGTTTTTTGGTATATAACACTGCTATTTTTTTAAGTTATGGTTTCTCTCTATGTGTCTCCCTGAAGGAGTATGTTAATTAGAAAGAAGTATGTTTAGAGACTGGTGTTTAGAAAAATTTGGTGGTTTTAAAATATACCTACAAGTTTTTGGACATTTCTCCCATTAAGAGATTGAGTCCATTTCTCTTCCCTTTAAAATATGGGAATACATATAAACTTCTTTCTAAAGAATAAAATGCAGAGGAAATTAGAAGGCATGACTTCTGAGACTAGGTTAGAAAATGTTGTGCAGTTTCTGCTGGGTTCCTGGCTGTACTTGAGACCTTCCGTGCTGTGAGGAATCCCAGGCCACACAGTGGCCATGTGTAGGTATTTCGGCCGATAGTTCCCACTGAAGTTCCAGCTGTTGGCTAGTGTTCACCACCAGACATAAAATGAAGAAGCCATCAAAATAACTTAGGCCTCACCTGACTAAAGCCACATGAGAGATGGTGAGCAACGACCAACTAAGCAGTATCAATGCTCAGAACTATGAGAGATGATCATAAACGATTATCATTTTTACATCTTTAAATTTGGACTAATTTGTTATGTAGCAAGAGGTAGCTATAATGCTAAGTGAAGTGATTGAAATAGAGTCATTAAATGAGTTATATGGAGAGTGATCAGTAAAGACTAGAAATAAGACTAATTTCTCCATATTTGCTTTTCTTAAAATAAAAGAAAAAATATTTTTAAATTATGGTTTATTTTTCTTATTTTTTTCCTGTTGATAAAATTTATTAACAGAATTTCAAATTAAAATGAATTTAAAACTATAAAGAGGATGAAAATTTTGTAATTCAATATAGAGCAATTTTAACTATTTCTATTACTCATTTTTTGAGTATATCATATTTCCTAGCTTTCATATTAGATTCTTATTTGGAATTAAATTAATAAGTACATTCATAAGCACATGACTTGTATCATAACTAACCCTAATTATTTTATTTACTCATTATTAATATTTATTAAGCATCTATTACATGTCAAGCATTCTGCTAGAGATATAACAGCTGATAATATATAATCCTTACACTCAAAGAGTTTATAAGAAATCTTATGGGTAAGCAAAGAAATAAACCAGCAATTATGATACAATATAATATCTGAGTAAGTGATCTATGACATCATATAAGGACAAATCATGAGCTCTTGAGAAAATGTTTGGGAGGTGTCAGGAAAGGATTCTCTTAGAGATTCATGGCTACATTGACCCAAAGAAGAGAAGCTAGAGTTCTCTTAGGGGAAGCTAAGGGAGGAGAACTAACAGTTTGGGCAGAGAGCATAGAATGTGCAGTGATTGGAGGCAAGGATACACATATCAAATTCTGGGCACTGCAATTGTCTCAATATGGCTGGAGCAGAGACAGAACACCAAAGGATTCTTCAGTCATGTTAATAATTTTGAACTTTATCCTGAGGGCTTTGAATGCTTTGAGGCAAGAGAGAAACATGATCAGATTTGACCGTAATGTGGAAAACATATTTGAAAGAAGCAAGACTAGAATCTTTCAGCAACTCAGGAGAGAGAAGACTACTGAGGCGTAGGAAGAACCACCCTGTGAGGCAGGAGCAGAGCTATTGTTCTTTCCCAGCCCATGGATCCTCAACTCTGCACGAAGGCCTTTTGGACATGGATAAAACAGACTTGCAAGCTGGTAATCTAATTTCAGAAGGGACAGGTCCTGGGTGTGTATTTAGAAGTGCCAAAGCCTATCCAAAAAGTGGATACCCATGTGGCTTTCTGGATCAAATGCCATATGTGTTGTAAAAGCAGACAGGTGCTTTGATAAGCTAGTAACAGATTTTAACCACAAAATTTCTATTTAATGAGGGATTTCAGCCACATCAGTAACTTATATGAAAACAAAGATTGTTCTTTGTATATCTATGTGTAAAATGAATATTCGTCCCTCATGAGTCACTTTAACATTTTCATAATCTGACCTTGAATGAAAGGATCAGCTGTACCACTCATTAAAAAAAAATAACGTTTTTCTTTTATGAGCTTACTTGAAATTGTATATTGGAATTTGTTCAATCCCTTTTGAGAATGATTCCTCAAATTCAGATAGTGTACTAGGTGTCAACAATCCCAGTATACTTTGAATGAAATCAACACTTATAGTTTAGTAACTTATTTTTTAAGCATTATTTTTGTGTAAGTATGTGCATGTGTATGAGATTGTACACACATTATATAATTATATTGAAGACACCTATGTATATTAATAGATACATAAATACAGAGAATGAATAAACTGAGCCACTCAAGAACAGAATCTTCTTCTAATGCATTTCGTATAAATTCAACAAGGAATTAAAGTGATTCTTTGTCAGCAGAGTGGCTGATAGGATAGGAAGACTACTTTCTTTTGCTGCTTCCAGAACAAATTAACATCGCTGTAGGGAGAAAACAAGTGGAAACTGTTTGCAGCAATTCATACAATAAATAACCATAGTAGCTGTAGCTATTGTCATTAAGCCAAAAATACTTTAATTTAAATCATTTATACTAATTACTGAAATTGCAAGGGAATCGTTAGGAATAAGTATTCATAGAAATTCAAAAGGGAAATTTAGTGGTGCTATAGATTCCATATTTCTATTCTTTATTTCACTTTATTTTTAAATGTTGCTATGAAGAGAGATTAGTCTGGGGTTTAGAAAGGTCAGTATGATTACAAACAGGTGATCTGTGTATTGGGGTTAAGGGTAAAATTCATTATGACTGGAAAGCAGAAATTTACTGTTTTGCAAGTCATTTATTATGTTTTAATCTTTTAGCTACAAGCTACTTATTATGTCAGTCCAACCCAAACGGAAAGTAAGCAAGAAAAAAACTTATGGACCACTTACCATGTGCCAGACACTGACATACGGACTCATTCAACCATTACAATTATATTGTGAGTTGTTTACAATTAATATGATTTCAAATGAGCAATCTTAAATTTTAAAATGTCATACCGTCCAAGGTTCTCTGGCCAGTAAGTACGAGAGGTGGGATTCAAAACAAGATCTGTCCAGTTAGACCTCACAGTCTCTGTAGGAATATTAGCAACCCCTGTCACTCACCTCACCGATCTCACTGGATGGCTGAGGATGTCTTCTTTATAGTGTGAGATATAAATGTAAGGTAAGAGCCACATAACCAGAATCTGTATTTCACAACTCCAAAATTACAGTTTTTGAACAGAATTTGGAGATCTTCTATTTCAAGGGCCCTCCTTTACAGAGGAAGCAAATGAAACTCACAGAGAAAAATCGATTGACTTAATTGTCATTCCCATTGTTAGTAGTGGACTTGGGACCAGGATCCATATCTCTTGAGCTTTACTGGAAATCCATTTACTCTGCTATAAATTTGTACTAAAAGAATACCTAATGGTCATGAGATTAAATGAAAATCAAATGTGTCCTGTTTTGCCATGCTTGAAGTTTTAGTTTTACTTTTCAAAAAATTATGGTCTATAAAGTTTTTAACATTTTGCCTTTGAGTTTCTTTTGCTATGTCTTCTCTTCATTCTTTTTACTACAGTCGCACTGTGTCCAGGAAAACTCCCCTGTCTCATGTAAAATGGAATTAGAACAGTTTTCAATGATATTTTCCATATAGTTACTTTATTTGGTTTTTCCAAACAACTCTAAGGCTTAGACAGAGTAGAAGTCATCACCATAGTTTTGCAAAATTGTTTGCAATCCAGTTCTGTAATTAACTCTATGATCTTAGGGACTACATAGACTTTTTATTTTTATGTTTATTTATCTGTAAAGAAAAAGAAGCCTCTTGACAAAATAAGTGACCCATCTGTGTCATCTGTTTATTGACTTATTCAAACTCCAGTTGACTGAGCTGAAGGCAAAGAGAATTGAGTTAGGGCCAAGTAAGTATGAAAACAGGTTAAGCATCCTATATATAACAGGGTAATTAATAGCTAAAGAAAGAGTTAAATGCAAAGGTAAGTAAGATAATGGACAGAGTAGAATTACGTAAATAATTTTTTATGTAAAAATTGGGATACTACTGAGATAGAATGTTGTTTTTGTTGGGTGCATTTAGTAAGTTACTTCAGAATTTTCATATGAAAGCAAGATGAAAATGCATGGATATAACCACATACAGACAGAAATAATCAGCTAACTTTTGGATCCAATATAAACAGTATTTTTCTTCTTGATTCCAAAATGTTTTGAATTAATTGATGAATTCGTAGGGTGAATTGATATAGATAGTAGGCTCCAAGAGTAAATAATTCAAAATCAATTTTGTTCTGAAGAAAGAGCTGACACCCTCTGTGTAATCAGAGTTCTGCTCCACAGGAGCCTCCTTCCACCTCCCCACACCTTACCAAAGTCTGGGTTTTTTAATGTGTTTTTTTAAGTCTATATTTTAGCCAGAAGGGTTTATATCAAGAATAAGCCATCAAGTTGTAGGGAGATGAAGGATGAAGGTCATAACCTTTCTATTTTATCTTTCTATTACTCTCAGTCTAAAACTGGCTCCTGGGGTAATGCCTATTTCTGTAAGAAATTCTTTTCACTGATCTCTTCTTTGTGGTTCTTATAATAGGCTGCATTCAAGAGCATGTAAGCATCTCATGTGCATGCACTGAAACTTCTTCAAGGGAGAAGAACCTGGCTCCTGAGACCCGTGGGCTTCCACTTGACACCAGGAATTCTAAAGTGCCCGCACTCCAAAGAAATCATTCTCTTCCCCGGTGTCCTGATTAAAAAGGGCAATTCACAATTTATTTTAAGAGTCCTCAGAATCTAGATGCTAGGCCAACTTTCTTTTCTTTACAGATGGTTTACAGAGTATAACTTTGCCATGTTTTATTGTATTTTGATATACAGTTAGTTAAATTATTAAGTAAATTATTAAATTATTAAGTAAATTATTATTAAGTAAATTATGAATGCAGCCTGATACTGGCAATATATTAAACATACATTCATTACTCTATCTGTGTATGCACATTTACAGTGAGAGCTTTAAAATACAAATTGAATTCCTTTACAAGCCTGTTCACTAAAAATTAAGGCATATATATCTAATATGTATGTGTATATATTCTTTTGGGAGGTCCACTTTGTTTTTTTTCTTTTCTTTTCTTTCCCTTCCTTCCTTCCTTCCTTCCTTCCTTCCTTCTTATATTTCTGTATAGCTCAGTATAGTCACTACTCATTAAAAACTCTGCCAATGTCTATATACTCTTTAAAGTCTAGATATGCTTCTTTAAAAATTCCTCAGCACATCATTCTACTTTTTCTTGAATATCATATTACAATTATGCATATGTAAATGACAGTAACTGCACAGGTGTGCTATTTGATAAATTAACTATCTGTTAGTTTGCCTTTCATAATCACATTTTCACCTCATTTTGTCTTCTGCCATCTCTCTTTGAGCCTTTGATTTCTCTGTTGAATTCTATAAAATCTTCTGTGATTTGAAATTATTTCATCGGATGTCAGAAGTTTTTCAACTCCTCTCAGGTGTGGCTTTATGAGTAACCCAAATAGTTGCTCTCTGTTCTGTAACTCCATCCTCTGAAACACTTGTAATAGATTTTGCATCATAATAAATCACTAAATTAACTTGTTTTATGAAATTAAAATGAACTAATTTAGTGAGGAAAAAATTGCTTAATAATGTTTATCATCTATTATCTCACAATCAAAAGTATATTATTTGAGTTTAGATAATTTATAAATGAAATCTTATGAATATAAATAGTCAGATGGATAGACAATAACTTGTCATATATATAAGTGTATATATATATGTATGTGTATGTATGTATATATATATATATAAAATTATTTTTTTTTAACACCTACAGCACCTGGTCTTCCTAGATGGTCTCCCATCCAAGTACTAACCAGGACCGATCCTGCTTAGCTTCCGAAATCAGACAAGATCAGGCACCTTCAGGGTAGCATGGCCACAGACACTTGTCAAATATTTTTAATAGAACATGACCATCACTTATTTCACTTTAATTCATTTGATTTTCATGACTTTTTAAATAGGGAAGACAGATATCTTTACCTTCATTTTGCCTATAGGGACTCTGAATCACAGAGATTATGTCATTTGCCTGAGGCCTCTACAGCTAAAAAGTAGAATAACCCAGAAAAGGAGATATTCAATAACAATTAAGCATCGTTTTTTTAAAAATCCAATAGCTATAAACTATGTGTTTACTTTTTTTATACCCATTAGATTTAAACTTCTCAAGTCACTGCAGCATCCCCCCCACCCCTTTTTTGTTTCACTATTTGACAGATCCATGTGTGGAAATGTTAATTTATAAAGAATGTTAGATTGGGATGTCTTATGTATATCTCCTTAGGGAAATATATGTGGTTTGTACAGTTTATATTTTCTTTGTCTTTTTGTCTTCTCTTTCCTCCCTACTCCCTCCCTCATTTACTCATTATTAAAAAACCTTATTGGGCACACTATTTGAATAATGGACCTAGAAACAAGGAAACCAAATTGAATAAAAGAAGATCCTTGATCTCAAGAAACATACAATCTAATTGGAAAAGCAAAGAAATTAACTATTACCATCGACTGTGCAAAGGGAATAAAAGGTGAGGGATTGGGTAGGTATTGAAATTAAATGTGATGTGTATAGGTGTGGAAGTTGTGGGTAATATTTTATATCTCTTATTTTATGTTTTTCTTTGATGGGTGCCCTTAAAATGAATTACATTTTTTGTCTGCACATTATCTCATTTTACTTTATATCTTTTAAATTATGATAATGGCAGATACCTATGTGGAGAGAAAATTTAGATTCTTTAAGTAAAAAGTTCTCTATGCCAACCTTTCTTTTTTAAATTAAGCTTGAAAAAAAAAAGATTTTTTTCTTTCTTTTTTTGCTACTAGTATAACATCAGAAAGCTATTCTTATAGGAATCAACATTCATATTACCTTTAAGAATTTTGAGACCTTGAAGAATTAAAGAATATATTATTTACTAGGAAACACCTCAAATCAATTTCCATCTTTACTGTAACAATGCTAGTTATGGCCAACAAATATGATATATAACAATTCCAACTAGTTGTTTTATGAACTGCCTTTACACCATAATTCTGAGGAAAAAGCTTTAAAGCGGTATGCAGTAAGAGCAAGTATGAAGTGGAGATCTAATATATACTTTCAATTAAAAAAAAACTGCCACATATTGTAACCTTTCCTTCTTTTGATGTATTTGCCTAGTGTTTTGTGCAACACAATACACTGAGTTTGGCTTTCAAAGGAATGTATGTGAGTGCATAATGGGCCTGAGATTAAAATTTACAGCCATTATCTAAAGTAGTGCCTTTCAGGCTATTAATATTTTTTTTTATTTTACCACTTATTATATTTATATTTTTTGACAATACAAAATCACCATTAATTTTAAGTGAAGTCTTTAGAAATGTGACAAAAAACTTATGGATATTGAATGTGAAACCAATATACTTGTTTGTTTCATATTTTCAAGGACTAACTCCAACAAAGTAAATCATTAAAACCATCTATTTTCCCCAGTTTATAGTTGAGAGAATAACAATATCTTAGTAAAATATTTTTCTTTTTTAATCATTTATATATTGTTATCCTAAATAAAATTTGACAGATGACAGGTATCAAAATCAATATACAGTGATATCCATGACTATAAATTTCTTTGTTCAATTATTTAAAAATCTCTTAAAATTCACATAAGAAAATTTAACTGGAATTTATACTAAATATTGATTTTTAAACATCATATCAGTACTAACATAATCCAGATATAGATTAGTAGCTACTCTACATGTGGTTTCATCTTCACATTTTCATAGGTGTGCTACATTTTATTTAAGGAAACAAGGAGAACTTGAAATATTTCAGATTTCCTCTAATCCCTAGGGATAAGAATGAATAATGCAAGTAAATTTAACCACATCTCCATCAGATTTAGTCTAGAGATAGAGCACTTGCCCCTGAATTCAATTTAAATAAATATTGATTGGAAAGATCACCTTAAAAGGTTAGATTATACCAGTTCACATACTTTTCTTAATTTTAAATAATTTTTATACAACTCTGAGAAAGGAAACCAAGTTTAAGAAGTAATTAAAAGTTTATCCAAAATTATACTCCTAGTGGATGGCAGTGAAAAGATTTAAGTTATGCACTTTAATTTCTAAGGTGAGTGACCATTCTGCTCTCCTACACTCCCTTCTACCTCTGGTCTTTCCATTACTAACCCGGTAAGAAAAGGCTACTTAATGCAAACTGTTGGTAACAATATACACGAGTCCACATTGCCTTTTGCATGTAGAACAAATTATGTCATTGGCCATCGTATACACTAATAAGGTCAGTGACAATAATGCCTTTCGAATATTGAGCCAGTTTCATGACACATACCAATCTTGTGTCAGGCATAAAGAAATTGTTTTTAAATTTATTTTACATTCTTATTCAAAAGTGTTTTCAAATCAAACATCCTTCAGACGTCCTTTAAGTATTTTGCTGGGGCTTAGGAAAAATGCAAAGCAATACACTTTCAGGTGTACACTGTACAGTATAATTTGCATACAAATACGTTTTTACTGGGCAAGGTTTTAAATATGTTTCTACACTGAAATTTTAGGCATTGTGCAAAGCTAAATATAATATAAAATTTGGAAATCTCTTTAGTCCTACACACTTCATATGGAATAAGTTTGTGTTTTTCTGGTAGCTGGATGCTAATTGCACTAAAGCTATTTCAGAAAGAGTCAAGTATACACTTTAAACAACATTAATAAATTGAATCATTTAATATCTTTTCATGCTCATGCTTGATCATGGACTTTCAAACCCAAACGTTAATCTTTAATAGATATTTACAGTTGAGATCGATAGAATAAGGAAAATTTTTTTCTCAATGTCATATAAGATGTTAGTAATAAAACATAAAACTTACAGAATTTTAGTATTTTAGTATAACTTACTATATTAATGTATTAAAGATAATGTGAAAGATAAGAAGAAAACAATATTATCTAGGAATCATCTAGATGAAATGCATACGAAGCACTTCTTGAAATATTAGGGAAGCCAAATAATCAAGAGGAAATACAACAGCTAAAGAAAACTTCTTTAGTTAAGGTAATTTCAGGGTCAATAAAACTAGTAGGGAAATAACAATAATTGAAAAAGATTTCTATGAATTTTATGTTTTTTTAGATAATGATAGAATAAAAAGCTGTTTATGCCATTTCTTCAGATTAGTGTATATCTAAATACTACACAGGATAAGTACAAAATTGAAAAGGAGAAAGCAAGCTAGATATGGATTAGGAAGAAATAAGGGAAGTGGTATTTGGGGAAGACACCATGAAAGTGCATTGTGTATTTACTCATACATAGCGTCCAACATTCATTCATTCAGGAAATCTTTCTTAAGAATGTGCTAGCTACCCTGAACAAGCCCCATCCCATCTGATCTTGGAAACTAAGCAGGATCGGGTCTGGTTAGTACTTAGGTGGGAGACCACCTAGGGAAGACCAAGTGCTGTAGGCATAAAAAATAAAAAAATAAGGAATCGTAAGCTGACAAGGTCCTTGCAATCTGTGAGGTCAACCAAGGGTTGCTTCATCTACAAAATTAAAAAAAAAAAAGAATGTGCTATATGGGAGGTATTGTTCTAGCCACCAGGTATGCACTAGTGAGCAAATATAGTTCTGTCCTCAGAGTATTTATGATGACTGATATCCTAGAACACTTATAGGATTGAGAGAAATAATTCTGTGGAAACCAGTTAGCTTTCTCTTTTTAACAGCTTTATTGATATATAATTGACCTACAAAAACCTGTATTTATTTAATGAATGCAATTTGATGAATTTGGACATACACAACATCTGTGAAACTGTTATCACTGGCAGGATAATAGATATGTCCACTAACTCCAGAAGATTTTTAGTGTCCCCGTGTGTGTGTGTGTGTGTGTGTGTGTGTTAATACCACTTAACATAAGATCTACTCTCAACAAATTTTTAGGTGCACAGTGCCGTACTATTGACTCTAGACATTACAAAATAGAGCTAATTAATCTTGCATAAATGAAGTTGTATACCAATTGAACAATTTCCAATTTTCCCTGACATTTAGCCCCTGGTAATCATTGTTTTTATGAGTTCTTTTCTCTGCTTCTATGAATTTGACTATTTTTATTAACTCGTAATAACTGGAATCATGTAGTATTAGTGTATTTATTGCGACTGGCTTATTTCACTTAGTGTTATGTCATCTAGGTTCATTCCTGTTGTTGCAAATGGCAAAATTTTCTTCTTCTTAAGAATGAATAATATTCCATTGCATGTATATACCACATTTTCTTTATCCATCTATCCATCAACATATACCTATGTTGCTTTTATATCTTGGCTACTGTGAACAATTCAATGAACATTGAATTGAAGTTATCTGAGATCTTAATTTTAATTCTTTTGGATATATGCCTCAAGTGGGATTTCTGGGTCATATGGCAGTTCTAGTTTTTATTTCTTAAAGAAACTTTATACTATTTTCTATAGCAGCTGTATATTTTATATTCCCATCAACAGTGTATTAGGGCTCTACATTTTTACACTTATCTCTCTACATTTTTCTCTACATTTTTACACTTATCTTGTTTTTCTTTTCTTTTAATAGCCATCTTAGCTGATGTGAGATGACATCTCACTGTGGTTTTTATTTGTATTTCCTTAATGTTTAGTGATGTTGTGCATCTCTTCATATCCATGTCGGCCATTGTATGTCTTCTTTGAGGAAATGTATATTCAAGTTTTTGACCATTTTTTTCTATTGGGTTATAAGAGTTTCTTATATATTTTGCATATTAACCTTTTATCAGATAAATGGTTTGCAAATATTTTCTCCCATTTTGTAAGTTGCCTTTTCATTCTGTTGATAGTTTCCTTTGCTATGCAGAAGCTTTTAAGTTGACGTAGTCTCACTTATCTATTTTTGATTTGTTGCTAGTGATTTTGGTGTCATGTTCAAGAAATCACAAGCAAGACCCATGTCAAATTTCTCTTAAATTTTTCTTTTAAGAGTTTTACATTTTCAATGCTTATATTTAAGATTTTAATCCACTTTGAGTTTATATTTGTGTATACTATAAGACAGGAGTCCAATTTTATTCTTTTGCATGCAGATATCCAGTTTTCCCAATATCATTTGTTAAAAAGAGTATCTTTTCCTCATTGTGTTTTCTTCACACCCTAATTGAAGATCAATTGCCCATATATGTGGGGATTTAATTCCCGTGCTATTCTGTTCCTTCGATGAATTCAATAGTACATTAATAGGATCATACACCATGACCAAGTGAGTGTCACCCTTGGAACACAAGGATGGTTGAACATACACAATTAAATTAATATGATATATTACATTAACAGAATGAAGAATAAAACCACATAATAATCTCACTAGTCATATAAAAATATGGACAAAATTCAACAACCTTTCGTGATTAAAAACAAAACAAAACAAAACAAAAAATAAAAACAAACCTATCGACAAAAAGGAGAACTTATCTTAACACAATAAAGGATATATATGAAAAACCCATAGCTAATATCATACTCAATGGTAGAAAACTGAAAGCTTTTTCTCTAAAATCAGGAACAAGACAAAGGTGCTCACTTTTACCATTTCTGTTTAACACAGTATTGGAAGTCCTAGCCAGGGAGATCAGGTAAGAAAAAGAAATAAAAGGCATTTGTATCAGATAGGAAAAAGGAAACTAATCTATTTGCTGGTGAAATGAACTTACATGTAGAAAATTACATAACTACCATGAAGTTATTAAAACAGTATGGTACTGGCGTAAAGACAGACATTGATTTAGCTCTTTATGTAATAAATTGATGTGATTAATTGAAGTGACTAAAATTTTAACTACAGGAGAAATGACTCTTCCAGTTTAAATGCCTATTGTATTTATTTGTGAACCTATAAAATGATTATTATGTGATTTTTGCTTTCAAAATACTATGGACTAAATATTTATAACAACTAAAATTATCAGTTTAAAAAATACTTAAATGCATAATTAATCTGACTAGAAAGTAAGGGAAATACTTAGGAGCCAAAAATTACCAGAGAATCATGTGTTCTGGTACATGAGCATTGGAATCTGTGGATGCCTGGGCATCTGCCTATGTCATATGGTTCACGGCATTGCCTATAAGGGCTATGTGATCAGGGGGCATAAGACAGGCTAGAGCCTGCACAAAGTCAGGACTTCTAAAAGGGGACACATTCAATGAAAGAAAGATCTAGGGAAATAAACCCACCTTATAGAAAGAGATTTTTAAAATAATAGCAGCAATAATGTATCTTTAATAAAGATATTCATCTGTATTGCTCTGGACATTAGTACTAGATGAAAGGAAAGAAAGCCTCCCCTGAGAATTCATTTCCTAATCTAGGCCTCATGGCTGTTTGAGGCTAATATTTATACTTTCTGTGTGGCAGGAATAAAACCAAGTCAAATATCAAAATGTCAAACATTGGGTGAACTGGGAGATAGATCTAAAGAACTGACAATTATTGTGTCGTGGAGGAAAAAAAATGAGGTGCAAAGTATTGAGAGGAGATTAAGAATCAGAGCAATTAAAATGGACAAGTCCAGCATTTGTCTAATAACACCTCTTGAAAGAGTCAGAAGGAGAGTTATGGAAATGGAGTACTAAACACTACTGGAAAATGCAACAGACAGAATTTTTCAGAACTGAGGAAGGAAAGGTATTTTCAACCCTAAAAAGCCCCAAAGATCCCAAACAAAATAAGGTGCTAGAAATCTATATTTATTTATAGTGAAACCCAAAAATATGTAGAAAAAAATTAAAGTAGCCAAAATGAAAAGACAAATTCCTGACTAGAGAATAACAATTAGACTGAAAACTGATTTATTTTTTTCTTTTTAAAATTTATATATATATATATATTTTTTTTTTTTCAATTATAGTTGACATACAATATTATGTTAGTTTCAGGTATACAGTGCAGTAATTAGACATTTATACAACTTATGAAGTGATCATTCCCAATAAATCCAGTACCCATCTGACACCATACAAAGTTATTACAATCCTACTGACTATATTCCCCATGCTATACTCTACATTCCGAGGACAATTTTGTAACTACCAATTGTACCTCTTAATCTCCTCCTCCCTTCAACCATCTCCCTTCAATCACCTACCCCCCAATCTGACAACCATCATGTTCTCTGTATCTATGAGCTCGTTTCCGTTATTTTTTGCTTGTTTTTTATCTTGTTCTCTAGATTCCACATAAACATTTTTCTTTTCTCTGTCCAACTTACCCCACACAGCAAAATATCCTCTAGTTCCATCCATGTTGTTGCAGATGGCAAGATTTCATTCTTTTCAATGGCTGAGTAATATTTCATTGTGTGTGTATATATATATCTCTTCTTTATCGTTAATCCATTGATAAATACCCAGGATGCTTCCATATCTTTCCTACTGTTAATAATGCTGCAATGAACATATGGATTCACTTGTCGCTTCAAAGTAGTGTTTTGAGTTTCTTCAGATAAGTATCCAGAAGTGGGATAACTGGATCTTTCTTTGTCTCTCATTATACCTTTGTTTCAAAGTCTATTTTGTCTGGTACAAGTATTGCCACCTTAGATTTTTTTGTTTGCTTCCACCTTCATGAAACATCTTTTTTCATCCATTTACTTTCAGTCTTGGTGTGTCTTGAGATCTGGAGTCTCTTATTGGCAGCATATGTAAGGGTTTTGTTTTCCTATCCATTCGCCTATTCTATTTTCTGGTTGGAGCATTCAATCCATTTACATTTAAAGTAATTGTTTTTAGATATGTAGTTATTGCCATTTTATTATTCATACTTTTTATCTTTTATCTTTTTTCTTCTTTGTCTTAAAAAAGTCCCTCTAACATTTCCTGTAATATTGGCTTGGTGATGATTAACTCCTTTAGCTTTTTCTTATGTGGGAAGCTTTTTATCTGTCCTTCACTTCTAAATGATACTCTTGCTGGGTAGAGCAATTTCGGTTGTAAGTCCTTACTTTACATCACTTTGAATATTTCCTGCCAATCCCTTCTGGCCTGCAGTGTCTGTTGAGAAATTGGCTACAGTCTATGGGAGCTTCCTTGTGGTAAGTAATTGCTTTTCTCTTGCTGCTTTTAAGGTTCTCTCTTTGTCTTTAACCTTTGGCATTTTAATTATGTGTCTTGGTGTGGGCCTCCTTTTGTTCATCTTATTTGGGACGCTTTGCATTTCCTGGGCTTGTATGTCTGTTTCCTTCACCAGGTGAAGAAAGTTTTCTGTCATTATTTCTTGAAATTAGTTTTCAATTTCTTGCTCTCTCTTTTCTCCTTCTGATACCCCTATAATGTGAATGTTGATATGCTTAATGTTGCCCCAGAAGCCCCTTAAACTATCCTCATTTTTTTGGATTATTTTTTCTTGTTGCTGTTCTGATTGGTTGTTTTCTGCTACCTTGTCTTCTAAACTGATGATTCAATTTTCTGCTTCATTGAATCTACTGTTAATTCCTCCTAAGGTATTCTTCATTCAGTTATTGTAGTCTTCATTTCTGACTTTTAAAAAATGTTTTCTATTTCCTCTTTTATGTTTTCTATCTCTTTGTTAAAGTTCTCACTGAGTTCATCTACTGTTCCCCTAAGTTCATTGAACTCATAACAAGTGTTTTGAATTCTGCATTTGGTTGATTGCTTGTCTCCATTTTATTTAGTTATTTTTCGGGAGGAAAACTGATTTCTAGACAGCTTTATGAGTCAGAAAAAAATGGAACAATACCTTCAATGTCCTGAAAAAAAAAAAAACTTGATTCATAAAACTGGCAACAAAATCAAGTAAAAGATGAAATGGAGATATATCTGTATATATCTCACAAAAATTAAGAGAAGTTACAACTAACATATTCTTGCTAAAGGACTTTCCAAAAACTTCAGAAAGAGAAAAGATTTTCCAGAAGGACAGTGTGAGATAAAAGAAGGAACATATATATCTAAATAAACATTGACCTGATAAAACCATAACATTATTAACTTGTGTTAAAATGAAATAAGATAGAAGTAGAGCACAGGAAAGGGTAGAATTTTGGGAAAAGCGCAGTAAAGACATTTATAGAAATATACAGAGTCAAAAGTACAAAATAAGTCAGTAACTAAGTATAAATATGTTCAGAATTGATTTTAAAATTCTAGTCTCATACTGTTTACATATGATACAGATGAAGCATTAAGATGTAGAAAATTAAAATTATAAAAAAGGGAAAATAACATCAGCAGAAACAAAGTAATTGAAAGTGTAGTAGCTAAATTAATATAAAAATGTACTTTAAGAAAACATACGTCAAAAAAAAAAGAAAATACATGTTTGAGAAACTGGGTACAAGTTTCAACTCGTTTCAAAATACAGTATGATATAAATAAGAAAATAATTAGAAATTAATAACAATTAAAATAAAATATAAAAAATATATTGGATGTTGCTAAAAGGGCAGAGGAAAAGTTGCAGCTTTAAGTACTTATATTAAAAAAGAAGAGGCTAAAAACTAAGTTTTTAATTAAAGAATTGAGGAAAAGAAAAGCAAATACTAATGGTTAATAAAAAATAAAAGAAATTAACAAAATTAAAAAATAATACAGGTGATTAATGAAGATACGCCATTGCTCTTTGAGAAGATTAATAAAATTGACAATGCTTTGACAAAATTGATCAAGTAACATACAGAAAATGTTCAAATAATATTAAGAATAAAAACAAGTTTATAACTACAAATGTTGCAGCAATTTGAAAAAAAATAAAGAATGCTAAAAATAAATTCATGCAAACAAATTTGAACACTTAGTAAAAATACCTTTCTAGAAAACAAATTACCAAAACTAAATGAGAAGCAATAGAAAAATTGAATAATCCTATAATGGGTTAGAAAAATTGAATCAGTGGTTAGAATCTTCCCACAGACATTGTAACACTGATAGTTTTATCGGTGAAGCCAACTGAAAATCCAATGAAGAGTTAACTTGATAGTGCACAAAATCTTCTAGAGAATTAACAAGGAGACAATACTTGACCACTCTATTAATGTAGCTATTTTAGTCTCCATTCCAAACCAGACAAACACACTACAAGAAAGAAAGTAAACAGGTCAATTTTACTCATAAAAATAGATGCTAAAATTCTTTTTTTAAAAAAGAAAACAAACCAAATAATATTTTTAAAAAATAATAACATTATGTACAAATGTACAAAAGATGCGATGCTGGTATAATATTACATAAACTATTAATGTAATTCATAACATTAACAGATTGAAGGAGAAAGAACATTCAAACATCTTAATAGATGCAAGGAAAAAATAATGATAAAACTGCTACACATTAGAAATAGAGGGAAACTTCCATAATCTAATGAATTTATGCAGACCTACAACAAATATTACATATCAGTGAACTATTAAAAATATTTTCTTTAAAATCATGAACGAGACTGAATGGCCACATTCAACACTTATATTAAAGATTATTCTGGGCTTCTTAGCCAGAGAAAGAAAATAAAAATGACAAAAAAGAGATAAGAATAAAAAAGAAGAAACAAAACTGTTGTTTTGATAGTTGATATAATAGCCTAGGACAGAGATCAGCAAACAATGGCACACAGGCCAAAACTAGCTCACCACCTTTTTTTGTAAATGAAGTTTTATTGGAATTCAGCCATGTTATGCTTATTCATTTAGGTATTGTCTATGGTTATTTTTGTGCTACAATGGCACAGTTGAATAATTGCTAAAGACCATATGGCTCTCAGAGTCTAAAATATTTACTATCTGACTCTTTATAGAAAAAGAAAATGTCAACCTCTGGTCTACTGTCTAAAATTATTAGAAATAATATAACGGTTTATTAAGTTTATGAAAAATGTCAATAAATGTAAGTGTATTGCTTTATATTCATAATATGAACTTAAAATATATTTATTATACATGTTTAATCAGTCACAAAATATTTTAGAAATAGAAATAAAAGTAACAGAATTTCAGAAATCATATTTTGACGAATATTATTAAAAGTAATCGAAGAATTTGAGGAGGGTTAAATAGTGGGAGAGAGAGACAGAAACCACACTCAGAGGAAGAAAGGCCTGCAATTGGAAAGACTCGTATGTAATCTTCCCAAATATGATTTGATTCGTATCAAAACTGCAACAGTGATTCTCATGGAACTTGAACATATATTTTAAAAATCTGCATAAGGAAAGAAAAAATTAAGAATATTCAACATTCTTTCAAAGAAGAAGAAATAGATTGGAAGGCATCTTATCAGATGACGTTATAAAATAATATTTAAATCGGAATATTACTGAGGCAGGCATAGAAAAACAGACCAATAGAACAAAAAAGTAAACCTAGAGAGACACATATAAATATGGAAATTTAATTTATAACAAATGTGGCATTAAAATTTAGTGAGAAAAATATATTATTTAAGAAATAATAGAAGGGAATTGTTTATCAATAAACATAAGCAAACAACTTTAGATAGATTAAAAAATTGATTATGTAAGACAATACCTAAAATAATATAAAAAGAAATATTGGACAAATCTTAGTGAACGTAAGGTAGGATATTACTTCATTAAAAATACAAAATACATAAAACATAAAGGAAAATGTTGTTACATCTGAATGCATTAAAAATAAGAATATCTGTTTATTAATGTGCACCATAAAAATAGTGAAAGTACAAATCATGGCCATAGAGTGGTCATTTCCCACAGTTAACCAATAATGTGATAGTGTCCAAAATACCTAAAGAACCACTCTCAAATTATAAAAAGACAAAAGAAATTCCAATAGAAAAAGAACCTGAACAAAGAAAATAAAAATGACAAATACATTTGTGCAAAATGTGTTCAACTCATTAGTTAACATTAATGAAAGTGAAAATTACAATATGGACCAATATGCCTATACCACAGTAGTAACAATTTAAAAGATTGAAAATAACAGCTCAGAAGCTTTTATTCCTTGTTATGGCTAGAATGAATCATGCAATTATTGCACTCCAGTAGTTTCACGCCTAGATATCTCCCCAGTTGAAACTCCCAAGTGCACTGGGAAACATGCACAAGAATGTTTAAAGCAACACTGACTGTAGCAACAAATTCCTAGAACCAGGATAACTAAATGAACCATCCCTCAGAATAAATCTCCAAAGCAGAAAGCTGATTGAATAAAACAAGGCGCACAAAAGTATAAACTGTATGATTCCATGAATAAAATATCCCAAAACATACAAGACTAAACCTAATGGTGTTTAGGAATGTATACATATAGTATCAGGAGATCAGGTAAAACTATAAGTAACATCAAAGGAATGGGTGGTCTGGAATCTAGTTCAGTGTTCACTTCTCCACGCAGAATAGTGGCAATATTGTTGATAATTCTCTTTCTTACCAGGAATGAGTAGAAGCTGCCCCTTAACTTTGTTATTTTAATCTGTACATATAGGTTAGCCATACTCTTTGGTTCACATGATACAATTTTACAATACATAGTTATAAATGATAACTGATAAACGATAGACAAATGATAAATAAAAAGCATGTTCCTACAAAAGGTTAACGTTAAAGGTTTCATCTTCAAATGAATAAAGGTTCATCCCCAATATCACACACTAACAACTAGAGATTCATTTAAAACCCTGCACAACAGTTCTATACCACCCCACCTCACCCCCACATATGTGAATACTACCAATTTTTTGATAGCTAAAAGCCTTGATGTAGCATTCAACCTCTAGGTTTTACAAGGGGTAGGCTAAAAAAGAAGAAAAACAAATACCGCCACATACTATTTGTAATTCTTTGTTTTTCAGAGTCACATTGGAAAATGTGCTGTATCCATTAACCTTTTTGCAAAGAGCAGAAGTTAAACTAGTTAACATTTGACAGCTTTGAGAGTCTATCAGCCTCATGAAAAATACACTGCTACCTCTATTTTCTGTATACCTGTCAGTTGCAGAGAGTTTGTTACAAGGAGAACCATTACTATCACGGTGTTTTACTTCTCCAATCCCCCATATTCTGTCAGTAAATGTAAATTGAGGGAGATCTTGACTTATTACCATATGCAATTTAATTTTCTCACTCAGTAACCTCATATGGACCAGTGTCTTCTTAATGGTTTCTTCTGTGCATAATAAATGAGTTTTGCAGTTCTTGTAAATAATGCTTGATAGTGATCCTGTTGGATAGCCCAGAGTTAACTATCTTGCCTTTAAACACTGAGCAAGAAAAGGCTAATGGAAACAACACATTCCTCTCTGGCCTTGGAAATTATCCAGCATGTTCCCATAATCAGAGAATGATTAAAAATGATGATGGTATCGTGGAATATTTGTGCAAAGGACAACAAAGATGCAGGTGCAGTAATAACACTATGATGGCAGAGTCCCAAAAGAAAAAAGGTGAGAACAGTTTCCAGCCTAGAGTGTAATCAATCAGAAAGTGGATGTCCTCTCTGGCATATAATTAATAGCCTGGGATTTCACTCAGTAATTGGCTATTACATAAGCCTTCACCATTTGCTGATAGGTAATTCAAAAGTCCCCAGAGCTCATTGTCAATCCTGCTCAAACGCAAGCAATAGAGCATATATACCCTTTCCCAATTCTTTTTTAAGCTGTCCATACATATCTGTATAATTCTTAGCATTTGTATCAGTTAGAATTTCAACTTCGGGTAACAGCCTCAATTAGCTTATATACACATTTCTCTCATATAACAGATCCTCACGTGAGTTTCCAAGGTTAGTTAATTCTATATCTGTGCAATATCAGTGAGGAACCAGGTTTTTTCTATGTTTTAACCCCATCATCCTCAGCTTGATTTTTTTTCTCAGGCTTGTCCCCTTTCAGTCATCAGTAATCCACATATTCTGGCCTCAGATAATAATTTCCAAACAAGTGAAAGGCAGAAGATGGTAGATTTTTTTTCAATTTTATTGAGATATAAGTGATATATAACTTTGTTTAAGTTTAAAGTATATGACATAATGATTTGGTATATGTATATATTGTGAAATAACCACAATAAAGTGAGTTAACACATCTATCACCTCACACAGTTGCAACATTTTTTTTTTTTTTTGCTGTTGTGGACACTTTTAAGATCTATTCTCTTAGCAATTTGCAAATGTACAATAGAGTGTTGTTAACTACAGTCACCATGTTGTACATTACACCCCCAGACTTATTTATCTTATAACTGCAAGTTTGTGCCCTTTGACCACCCCTTCCCATATCCCTCCACTCTCCCTTGACAACCACCAATCTGCTCTTTGTTTCTATAAGCCTGGTTTTTAAAGATTCCACTTATGAGACTATTCAGTATTTTTCTTTCTGTCCGACATTTAACTTAGCATAACCCCCTCAAGTTCCACACATGTTGTCAGCAAATAGCGGGATTCTTTTCTTTTTTTATGGCTGAATAATATTCCTGTGTGTGTGTGTGTGTGTGTGTGTGTGTGTGTGTGTGTGTGTGTCTGTGTTATTTCTATTATAATGTCCTGGCTATTGTAGGTAATGCTGCCATGAAAATGGAAGTGTAGATATTTCTTTCAGACAGTGATTTCATTTCCTTCAGATATATACTCAAGAAGTGGAATTGCTGGATCACATGGTATTTATATTTTTAATTTTTTGAGAAAACTTCATATTGCTTTCCATAGTGTCTCTGAAAATTTACTTTCCTGCCAATAGTGCAAAAGAATTCTATTTTCTCCACATCCTCACCAACATTTGTTATGTTCTGTCTTTTTGATGATAGCCATTCTGACAAGTATGAGGTGATTGTGGTTTCGATTTGTATTTCTTTGATTAGTGATTTTTAGTATCTTTGCATATGCCTTTTGGCCACTTGAGTATCTTCTTTGGGAAAGAATCTATTGAGGTCCTTTACTCATTTTAAAATTGGATTATTTGTTTATTTGCCATTAAGTTGTACGAGTTCCTCATACATTTTGGATTAACCCCTCATCAGACATGTGATTTGCAAATGTTTCCTCCCATTCTGTAGGTTACCTTTATATTTTGATGATCATTTCTTTAGTTATGCAGAAGGTTTGTATATTGATATAGTCCTTCTTGTATATTGTTTGCTTTTGTTGCTTGTGATTTTGGTGTCATATTCATAAAATCATGGCCAAGACCAATGTCAAGTTGTTTACCACCTGTTTTCTTTTAAGGATTTTATGATTCCAGGTCTTGCATTTAAGTCTTTAATCTATATTAGAATACTTTTTATGAGTAATATAAAGTAGGGGTCAAGTTTCCTTGTTTTGCATGCAAACACCCAGTTTTCCCAACTTAATTTATTGAAGAGAGTGTCTTTCTTCCATTGAGTGTTCTTGGCTCCCTTGTCAAAGTTTAGTTGACCATATATGCATGGATTTATTTCTGAGCTCTCAATTCTATTCCAGTGGTCTACATGTCTGCTTTTGTTTGTTTGTCTTGACAATATCATGTTTTTTGATTACTATACTATTGTAATATAGTGTGAAATCAGAAAGTATAGTGCCTCTAATTTTGTTCTATCACTGCTTTGGCTATTTGGGGTCTTTTCTGGTTCCATATGAATTTTAGAATTATTATTATTATTTAAATTTAAATTTCTGTAAAAAAATACCATTAGACTCTTGATAGAGTTTACGTTGAATCTATAGATGGCTTTGAGTAGTATGGACATTTTAACAATATTAATTCTTTCAGTCCATAAACACAAAATATCTTTCCATTTATTTGTGTCCTTAATTCCTTTCATCAACACCTTAGAGTTTTCAGTACACAGATCTTTCTCCTCTTTGCTTAAATTTATTCATAAGTATTTTATTCTTTTTGATGTTTCTGTAAATGGTATTGTTTTATCTTTTTTTTAGATAATTCATCATTAGCACATAGAAATGTTACTGATTTTTGTATGTTGACTTTGTATGCAAGTTTACTGAATTCCTTTACTATTCTAATATTTTTTTGATTGAGTCTTTAGGATTTTCTATACATCAGATTATGTTATTTGCAAACAGAGACAATTTTACTTCTTTTCTGATTCAGATGCTCTGTACTGCTTTTTCTTGCTTAATTGCTCTGGCTGGGACTCTTAGTACTATGTAAAATCGGAATGGTACAAGTGGGTACCCTTGTCTTGTTCCTAATCTTACAGGAAAAACTCCCAACCTTTCATTGTTAAATATGATGCTATCTGTGCTTCCAGACCAGATGGTTCTGTGGGCAGAACTCTTTGTTCAGGCAAAGCTGCAGGCAGGGCTTTGAAGTCAGGAAAGGCCTCCGTCTGTATTCTATGATCAGATGGGAACACAGATTGTGCCCCTAAATTGGGTGTGTGGCTGTAGGCTATGTTCTGTTGATGGGCAAGTTTACTAGCAGGGCTCTTTAGTTGGGGGGTGGGGTCCTCTAGCTATCTCCCACAGTTGAGTAGAGGTAGAGTCTGTGCTCTGAAGTTGGGTGTGGTCACTGTCAGAACTCCTTCGTTGGGCAGAAAGCTATGTTGGTGATTGGGCAAGGCCACTGACTATACTACCTGGCTAGGCCAAGCCACAGGCTACATTCAGCCATCTGTCAAGGCTGTAGGGTGGGCCCTACAACCAGACAATATATACTGCTTTCTGAGGCTGTTGAAGGTCACTGTTTAGGCTCCCTGGTTATGGAGGACCAGAGGCTACACTTAACAGTTTGGCAGACTGCTGACCTTGCCCAAGCCAGGCTATAGGATGGGCTCTGCAGCTCTCAGATTCTCTTGTCAGACTTCTTAGACAGTAGGATTGGAGATCCTACGTAGCATTTGGGCAAGACTTCAGATTTGCTTCCCAGGTTTAGCTATGGAACAGGCTTCATATCCAATATTGCTTGTTGGCTGGAGACCTAAATCAGGCATAACTGCCAACTGAGCTTTCTTGCCAGACAAAGCCACCAGCTCAGCTCGGCAGCCTGGCAGAGCCACTGGCTGGGCTCTCTGTTCAGGTACTGCTACAAGGAGCAATGCAGTCTGCCAGATCTGAGTGCTGGTTGCTGTAAGCCCTACTCCCCTTCTCTATCCCAATGTGATCCACAGTGGTCAAGCCCTATAGAGTTTGCCAGTGATCTCTGTGAAACAAGACCTGAATGGACTTCCCAGGAAGCATTCTTCAATGCTGGGGGAGCTGGATGTCCACCTTGGGCTCTCTTTTTCCCACTGGAGAAGCCATAATATTCCGGGAGATTCTTTGAGTGTGGCACGGTGCCAACTTGAGAAATAGGCAATCTGGTCAGAGTGTAGCCACTCCTTTCACCCTTTGAATGGGGTCCTTCTCAGTCTCTGTGGTCCAGAAGTTGGCTTCAACCTTACCCTCAGGTTCTGGGATTTTTTTTTTTTTTTTTCCTGGAGGTGTCTTGTCTGTGGTGAGTTAATGCTGGAATTCTTATAAGGGGACCAAAGTTGGGAACAACCAATATTGATATCTTGATGATGTCACTCTCTACAGAGTGACGCTCATCTTTTGTGTATTTTTTTTTTTTTTGAGCAAAAATTCTTCCCAAGAATGCCTCCCCTCCACCTCCCATAATGTCTAAGGAAAAAAAATAAAATAAAACAAGTAAAAACATTTAGAAAAACTCTGCTTTTGGATATACAAAAATTGGTTAAGTCTATGCATTAAAAATGAAAATAACAGTGAAGTGGAAATTTTTAAGAGTCTCGTCAATGAAGTCTTCAAATTTCTGCTTTACATGTCTGCTTTACACACAGAAGGTCCTGGGTTCACACCCCAGCTGGAGCCACGGACAATACCCCAGGGGCGCCAGGCCCCAGGTACACACAACGAGCCGTGGGAGGAGACACCTTGCCTTCAGAGATCCAGTTCTTAAGGGGAAACGGCAACATCTATAGGTCAAGGGTGGAAGTGGAGGCGGGGGTGGGAGGAGGAATTAAAGAAGGGAAAAAATATACTAAAAAAAAAGAAATTTCTATCCCCCTTATTTGCTGTAAATAAAGGGTATGAAAGTAAGGGGCAACTATATTTCTTTAATATCAAAATTTCATGTAAACATTGCCTGCTCTTTAGAACATACATTTTTTTATGTCTATAGTTATAGAACATACACTCTTGTAATGTAATATACACTTTTTAATGCACATTTTAAATAAGAAAACTGAAAATGTAGAAATGATTACCTTCTAAGATAGACTGTGGGGAATAAAGTAATAAAGAGGGTTGTCAGGGGAGGGAAGTGATGATGATGATGCTGGAAAAACACCTTGAAGGAAAGCAGCGTCAGGCATTATTCCCACGTTTTACATTGTAACTAAGTGTGAGAGCACCAGGCTGCTCACTACACAGCTGAGGGAAGTGTGAGTCTGAGCACCACTGAAATGGGGATATTTTCTGTGTCTCACAATTACCAAAATATTAATAGCAAAATGCTCCTTATTAAAAAAACAGTACTCTTAATTTTCAGGTTCACAGTTTGTCAGCCTAATATACACTGCACTGTAAAAAAAACATAAATAATGTAAATATTAAAAATAATTGTAAAGATTTTAATGTAGCTTATCAGAGGATAATAATATAAATGCATATATAAAGTTTCACTTATTTTCCCACACAATTTTATTTTCTTCATTTGCTGATTCCACTGGATGTGGAAAATATTACATAGAATTGATATTTGATGCCACTACATGTATACAAGACAATTTAAACATATAGAAGTATAGTCAGAAACACAAATATAAGTTATCTAGAAAAAGAAAAAGTATTTTTAACAAGAGCATATGGAAAAAGCACTGGGATACTGGTCATTTAAAATTTTCCTTCACTGGTTTTAAGTTGTAATAGACTAATGTAGACAATAGTCTACATGGCATATAATTAAACTGGTCAAATTGGAAAACTTCCTTTTCTTACATTTATAATTTTTAATTTATTTTTTTTGTAAGTCATATAGATGCACGTGATAAAAAACAAACCATTTTGTCTTTCTGGCTCTCTCCTCAGGAGTAACTGCAATTACTAATTTAAGGTGTATTCTATGAATTGTATGGCTTTCTTTTTGGTTCCTTTTTGTTATTGATTTTTTTTCTATTTTTTTTTAAATTAAATTTATTGAAGTGACATTGGTTAATAAGATTATATGTTTCAAGTGTACAATTCTATAATACAGCATCTGTGTATTTCATTGTGTGCTCACCAGAGTTTAGTTTCCTTCCAAAACCTTTCTTACCAGGGAAACTGTTCCCACAGGAGAGAGATTAGAGAAGTGTCCTCCATGTCCAAGGAGATCGCAACATTAGGAATTCATTTTATCTAGTTTATCTCTCTTTGTGGTCTTTCTCTTCAAAGTTAGCACACATAGAGAAATGTTATATAGAGGATAGTGATAGAAAAGTCTTTTTTGGGTTTCATTGTATATTATCTGAAAGGTCTTTCATTTAATTATATCAACTGGAAAGAGACCACCTCTTGTGAGGCAATTCCCCTGTGCCATTCTCATAGCCCTCAGTACTTTAACCTTGATTTTGTAGACTTATGTGCATATTACTGTTCAGATGTAAATTTTACTGGGGGCAGGGCCCTTATCTGTTATGCCAGTGGTTCCCAACCCTCAAGCCGCAGACTGGTACTGGTCCATGGCCCATTAGGAATGAGGCATCACAGCAGGAGGTGAGTGGTGGGCAAGCGAGCCAAGCTTTATCTGGATTTGCAGCCTCTCCCCAGCGCACTAGCATTGCTGCCTCAGCTCCACCTGAGATCATCAGGCATTAGATTCTCATAGGAGCACCAGTCCCTGGTGCCAAAAAGGTTAGGGACCACTGTGTTAAGCTCATTCAAGAAATAGTATTTAGTCCTGTGACAAATGTTGTTAGAATTTAAAGATGAATAACACAGACTACTGGTAGTCTAGTTAAGGAGAAAGATAAGAAAGCCAATAATATCAAGAGAGATATGGATGAAAGTGGTGTTGCCAAAACATAAATTCAGTCATGTCAGAAATCTGACAGGGAAATACATAGCAGATAGTTGGCATCTCTGCTCAGGGATTAGAGAAAATTTCACAGGGCAGTTGCATTTAGGATGAGCCTAACAGATAGGCATCCAAGGAGGAAGAAGATTTTGAATAAATAGCATTGATGAAAATACTATGTTATGACAACTATGTAATGTCTAGAGAACTGGCAAAAATTCAGTAAGTCTACAGTATAGGGTATGTAATGCTAGAAAGTTTGCATTTTATCCTGAATCTACTGAAGCATTTTTAGCTGTGACAAAATTGACAAAATTAGATTTTGCTGGTAAGAGAATGAGATCACTCCCATGGTCTATGGTAACTATAAAATATGTGAGATCAATTGAATTGAATTAGGGAACTTCTGGATCCAAGTAATAGAAAATTCAACCTAAGTTCATTTGTAGCTTAAAGATGATTAATTGTCTCACAACCAGTGTTAAGGTGGACTCTTTGTATGGATTCAGTCAGGGCTTAGGCTCCATTTCTCTCTGAGTCTTTACTGGCCTCCCCCACGAGTTAACTCTTCCTCAGTTGGCTCCTCTCCATATATAAGATGGCTGCCATCAGTAACTGGGATTATATACTTACCTCTTCACATTTGGGGAGAAAAATCATTTTCCTGCAATGATTGAACAATGATTCTAAATTTCTATTTTATTAGCCCTGCTTGAACACCGCAGCATGAGAGATGAAATGTATATGAGAGTATGTTAATCAGTACCGATGCCTAGAGCTGGTAGTCATATTGATCCTAACCATATTAGGGATAGCTAAACAACAAGGGAGACTTGGTTTCCAAAAGGAAATTATGCATGTTATATTAAAAAACAAACAAACAAACAAACAAAACAGAGATGGGAGCTGAATAGGGAGCCATAAAATGTACATAAAAAAATATACACAACATTGTCCAGGCAAGAAATGACAGAAAGTTCAATTTATATATTTGAAGTAGAAATAGGGAGAAGTGGAAAGTTTTGAAAGTGTCAACTGATTGATTTTGACAAGTGTGGAAAAGGGAGAAATGAAGAATGACTCCAAGTTTTGTGGTTTGAGTAAATGGAAACTTGGTAGTGGTATAAATGAAGGTAAAAAAAAAAAAAAAAGAACAAGGATAAGTTTAGAAAAATGAGAATTGGGTAAGATTATTAGCTGTTTGGAATATATTGAGTTTAAGGTGCTTGTGTGAGTCCAAATTGACATGCTTTTAAAAAGTAATTTAATAGATAGATGTGAATTCCTACATACAGATCTTGACTGAAACAAAGACATAGATAAAAGTAGAGATTAATGGTAATTTACACAGAAGTAATGAATGAGAATAACAAGGGTAGATTTGTTGAGTGAAAGGTAAAAGGGCCAAAAGAATCCTGACAGTGTTAAAATTAAGAGATTGAACAAGATTAAAAAGAAGCTTTAGAGACTGAGAAAGAAGAATACTTAAGGTAGAATCAGAAGACTGTGTGGGGTTTCAATGTGGTGAGAGTGAGAATATCAGGAAGGAGAGATTGATTATCTACCTTTTACATAACTTTATGTAATATGTATTATTAAAAAGCATATCTAGGGCAGAAATAGGCTCTTTTAGACAGAATGATAAGGGAAAGCCTGTCTGAGGTGGTGATAATTGACTCGAGACCTAATTTTAAAAAGTAAGGAAACATTTAAATTTGGGGAGAAAATTTTTTCAGGCAGTCAGAGTGGCAAGTGAAGTGGGCTTAAAATGGATAAAGAATGACAAGAAGGCCAATATGATCGCAGAACAGATACTTCTAAAATTACGGGCACAGATTAGAGCAAGGGAGGATTTACAGATTATGGATTTTAGACAGTAGACTTTATGTATGATGGGAGGTTGTTGAAAGATTCTGAGAAGAAAAGTACCATGATCTAATTTACATTAAAAAAAAAAGTCCTGGATCTTACCTGGAAGAAAGTCTACAGGGGGAGAAAGAAAAAGGATGAAGATCGATTAGCCATTTGTTTGGGGAGTCTAGGTGTGGATGATAGTGGGATGACCTACAACATTTATGGTAGAAAGGCAAAAAATTTTGTATTCAAAATCAATCCTGAAGGTGGCAAAGTTTAAAGCAGTTGTTAATATAAAGTGGAGAGAAAGGGAGGAGTCAAGGTGACTTTTAGGTACTGGCCCAGATGGGAGCACTGAGGAAAGAGCTACTTGGAAGAAGAAGGAATGGACATTTCTGCTTTGGTGCAGATGCTCTTCCTATGTTTTGAAATATTCAAGTGGAACTATTGACAGGATAGTGTAATAACATAAATGTGAAGGTAAGAGGATAGTTTGGTGCTAGAGATATTAGGGAACCTGAATGGGATCAGGCACTTAGAAGTGAAAAGAGATGAATAGGCTTAAGTCAGCAGAACCCATATTTAGTGTTTTTGAAAGATAAGAAAGATTCTCCAAAAGGAGATCTTTGTAGTAGGAGTAAAATCTTGGGGATGTGTTGTCCCAATAGCCAAGTGAAGACAGTGATTCAAGAAAGCAGGGAGCATTTAATGTTTTAAATGCTGCCAAAAAGGAGAAGGACTGGAAAACAATCACTTGTGCTGAAGAATTCAATGAGAGAATTTCATTGGGTTGTTGGGAATAAGATGTTGGAGAAGATAATGAAAGAATGGGAGCTAAGGAACTGGAGGTAGCAGATACAGAAACCTCTTTCTGATACATTATTTCTTCTATAAAAGAGAGAATAAAAATGGCAGATACAGTTGAAAAAGGCTGTGAGGTCAAGGAGTGTTGCAATAGTAGATCATGCTTGTTTATAATGGGAATTTTCTTGTGAAAAAGGATGAATTGATGATGCAATTCAAAATGTTTGAGTAGATCAGAGAGGTGATGTCAGCCACAACTGGAGGGGTTGGCTTAGTAGTTGGCTTAGTTGTTGGTACTGTTCATCTATTTGTAGAGGGAAGTATAAGTTGGGATAGATTGGTAGGTTTGTTAAGATGATTAAATTATCTTCCAGTTGCTTCTGTTTTTATCAAGGAAGCAAGAATCAAATTATTAGCTGATAGTAAGGAATTATTTTGGAAGGTAATAAGTTTTGTTTTCAACTGGAAATAATGGCAATGAAGTTTCTATTGAAGTTTACAATAGGTTAAAAATCATTGTTAGTGATATACTGAGATAAGGTGCCAAGAACAGAGCTAGCAATATGACTGAACTAAGACAATTTAAAATTATTTAATATAGTTAACATCAAGATCCTAGTTAGTTCTCTTGACAATTGACATACTCCTTGCTCTCTCTTTACGTTTCTCCATATCTCTATGCTTTTTCACCCCATTCTTTGAATCTTTTCCAGTAGAGAATTAGCAAAAAATATATATATTTATATATATATTTTACATATGTACATATATAAAGGTCATATAACTTTATTTTTATGAGAAATTTCTAGAGAAATGTTTGTTTGGAGAGATGACACCCATAGACTTTTTTATCCATGCTAACTTTGTCCCCTTTAAAAATAGATGATCAAAAGGTGTTTGTATTCCTATCTAGTTACAAATTTTCAATAAAGGAAAAGGAAACAATAGTAAAGACTTTCCTGTGATTAAATCTAATTGCTAAAAGTCCAGATTACTTCATTGTAAGCACACCTTTGTTCACTACACAATGCCTCTGATTACAGAGAAAATAATATTACTTAGATATAGATTGTCATTTCATAATTGTAAAGAGGTCAGTTTATCATGAAGGCGGAACAATCTTAAATGTTTATGCACCTAAAAGAGAATTTCAAAATACTTGAAGGAAAAATTGATAGAACTACAAGGAGAAGGAGGTAATTTCAAGATTAAAGTTGAAGATTTCAATACTCTTCTCTCAATACTTGATAACTCAAATAGACAGAAAATCAGGAAAGATAATAAATGCCATGAAGAAAACTATCAATAAAATTGATCTGATTGACAATTTTAGAATACTGTATCCAAAAACAATAGATCTCACATTGTGTTCAAATGTGCATGGAACATTTTCCAAGATCAACTATAAAACAAGTCTCAATAAATTTAAATGATTTAAGTCATACAGAGTATGTTCTTGTACCACAATAGAACTAAGTTAGAAATTAATAACAGAAAGATATCTGGATAATCCACAAATATTTAGAAACTAAACAACTTACATTCAAATACTCATGGATCAAAGAGTAAATCAAAAGTAACATTAAAAATTTTTGGACTGAATGAAAATAAAGTCAGAGCATATCAGAATTTGTCGGATGCCACTAAAACAGTAAGTACATAGAAAGAAATTTATAGCTCTAAATGACTATATTAGAAAATAAAGTCTCAAGTAAATGATATTTACTTCTACCTTAAGAAATTAGGGGACTAAAAAAGAGAAAATTAAACCCAATCAATACAGATGAAAGGAAATAATAAAGATCCACGTGAAAATCACTGAAGTTAGAGAACAATAACAAAAAATATAAAATCAGTGAAACCAAAATCTGAATCTCTGAGAAAGTCAGTAACATTGATAAGGTCTATCCAGACTGATCAGGGAAATAAAGGAAGAAGAAACAGATTACATAAGAAATAAGAGATGATATTGTGACAGAATCAACCAATATTAAAAGGATAATAAAGGAATATTATGAACAAATTTTTGACAATAATTCAAACTTAGATGAAATGAACAAATTCCTTGGAAGACAATACTAACAAAGCTCTTTCACCAAGAAATAGATAACCTGAGTAGGTTTTCCATCCGTTAGACATTGAATTTAAGTTTAAATACTTTTCCACAAGGACAGCTCCAGGTCTATATGGCTTTATTGGTGTATCCTACCAAATATGTAAGGAAGAAATAATACTCATTCTATATAAATTTTTATATAAATTGAAAAACAACATTATTTGTCATTATGGAAGTGATCAATTGTAATCAAGATGAGATATCACCTGTTATGGACTGAATGTTTGTGTCTCCCCAAAATCGATATGTTAAATTCCTAATATTTGGAGGTGAGACTTTTGGAAGTAATTAGGTCATGAAGGTGGAGTCCTCATGAAAGGACTAGTGTCCTGATAAGAATCCCTGCAAAGATACAAGAAAGTGACCATCTGAAAACCAAGAACCAAGAGAAACCTCACCAAGAACCAAATTTTTTCACACATTGATCTTCGACTGCCCAACCTCCAAAACTTGAAAAATAATTATTTATTGTTTAAGCCACTCAGTCTATGCTGTTTGTTTAATCAGTCCAAACTGACTAAGACACAACTTCACACAAAATAGAATGGGTAAAATTAGAAATACTGATCCTACTAAGGGTTGATTAGAAAGTAGAACTCTCATATCCTTTTGATTGGTATTTTCAATGGCAGCACAACTTTGAAAAACAGTTTGGCAGGGTTTCTTAAAATGTTACCAATATACTTACTATATCCATGCAAAGCACATATTTGTATGAAGAATTCTACACAAATGCTCATGGAAATGTAATAACCTGGATGTGATTCCATAGTGTAGCATATAGCACGTCTGCTTTACACTCAGAAGGTCCTGGGTTCACGCCCCACTGGAGCCATGGTCCATGGTCTACAGCCATGCCACCCTGGACCAGCCTGATGTCTGATCTCGGAAGCTAAGCAGGGTTGGGCCTGGTTAGTACTTAAATGGGAGACCACCTAGGAAGACCAGGTACTGTAAGCATAAATAATAAAAATAATAAATATAATAAATAATAAAAAAATGTAATAACCCAAAACTGGAAAAAAAAAGTGTCCTTAAACAGGTGAATGTATAACAAAACAGTGTTGCATCCATACAGAATACTCAACAATATAGATGAATGGGTTATCAATAAACACAACCACATTATCATAGTAAGTTAAAGAAGACAGATGAATGATATAGACTATATGTTTCCATTTATGTAGAATTCTAGAAAATGAAAATTAATCTATAGCGTCAAAAAGCAATTAGTGTTTGCCTGGGGTTAGAAGAGAACATACTAAGGGAAGAGTGAGAGATTACAAAGAGTCTTAAGGAAACTTCTGGGTAATTAATATGTTCATTATTTTGATTGTGATAAAATCTTAACATGTGTATCACTGGTTGCTATCCTTTTCATGCATAGTGCCAACATTTTATTTAGAGCTACCATATCCTGTGGAGGGGCACAGATGGTCTCTTTTTCACATCTATAATGACATAACACTTATAGTTAAATTTTTCCAAATGGCAAATGACTTTCTTCCATAAACACAGTCTCAAAATACAGAGTCCTGCTCTTCTTTTTCCACTCTCTGTCTCCTGTCAGTGCTACCTTCTTCACTGAGCTACTGCTTCACTCACCTTGCAGTCACTGATATTCAGCCAGTTGTATCAGTTATACTGCATCAGGCCACTTCTGACCACATGACTCCCAGCTTAAAAACATTTAAATGAGGATTCCAATATTTATGAGATTTTGTTCAAAATTCTTACTGTGATTAAGGTTTTCCAAGATCTTTTCTCTGGGAATCATCAAGACCTTTGAAGTGTTCAGATCTCTGGCTAATGGCAAACAAACAAACAAACAAACAAACAAACAAAATGGGAAGACTACTGTATAATCGTTTGATATCATCTGTCCTTCCAGAAAAGTTTATCCAAAAGTTACTTTTTATTTTTTAACCATATAAAAGGACAAAGAACAGAAATATTCTAATTATAATGGTTGGTCATTCTTTCATGCTTGTAAGAGCATTGGTATGTTTGTGCATTTTCCAGCAGGGGCCATGAGTCAATTGAATGCTCAGTCATAGATTTGGAATTAAGACTTGTTTCTCTTCATTATGACGAAAGATGGTGCTATAGTTGTTAAGTGGATATATAAATTTTTCTTAAGCACCAATCAGAAAAAATAGAGTAGAAATCTTTCTTAAGTAAGGAATAATTGTGCTGTTTTTCATCTTATTTCTTAAATCCATTTCTTTTATCTTTTTCATGACCACCACTATAGGTTTAATTCTTATTATCTGTTGTATAAATTATTTCACTATCTATTAATTGATCTTCTATCTTTTGTCTTCTTTAAGTATTTTGTATTCATGGCATCAGCCAAAACTTTTAAACAGTTTATCAGGATACCTCCTCTCCCAAAACTTGCATGAATCCTTATTACATCCTCCTGGAGAGCAAAGGGCATTTAACATTTATTTTTCTATTCAGATTGATAAAAAACACAGGAACATTGCTATGCTTGTCTTTGTGCGTATATTTTGTAAATGAAAAAAATGAATGAATGAATGAATGAGAATAAAGTTTCGTGGAGTAGAAACATGACATATCAAGTGCATGTGATAATTCATTGCCCTTTCACATTTTTTAAATACTGTAATGACTAATTTGAGGGACTCAATTCAACTCTCCCTAGTGGATGTAATTTGAATTTATTATGTATTTTCATTACACGTGGACACTATTGTAACCTGCAATTGGGAGATTCACATACTAAAAGCACACTTGTGGAGGTTTTAAATCATGTCCATAAATCTTTGATAATAATCCCTTTTAAAGATGGAGTCTAATTCCCCTCCCCTTGAGCGGATTCAATCTGGTGCTTTGCTTCTATTTTAATGAATAGATTATGGAGAAAGTGACAGCGGGTGACTTCAAAGAATAGGTCTCTCTCTTGGCTCATTCACTCTGAGGAAAGTCAGCTGCCATGTTATGAGGACACTCAAGCAGCCCAATGGAGAGGTCATGAGGTTGGAAACTGAAGTCTCCAGGCAATGGTCTATAAGGAACTGAGGCCACTTGACAACAGTCACGTGTGTGAGTTGGAAGCAGATATTCCAGCCTTGGTCAAGCCTTCAAATGACTGCAGTCCTAGTCAATACTTTCGTTGCAATTTTATAAGAGATCCTAAACTAGAGCCAACCAGCTAATCTGCTCCTGTTTTTCCAACTCATAGAAATAATGTTTTAAGCCACTACATGGTAACATGACTTGTTATGTAACAAAAGATAACTAAAAGGGGCTTGGGGCAGATTTTATTTTGAAACAAATGTGTAGGAGGAAATAAGGAATATGGTCAGAAATAGTTGATTTTGAATCCTCTCTATTTATTTTACAGGCAGAAATTAATAGCCATTATGTCAAGAACATAGCAACACTTTCCATGGAATATTTGGGTTGCAAAGATAGAAAAAACAGCTCAGACTTACATCATCATCATTATCATTCTTACCAAATAATATTCAAAATAAGCATTTCAAATTATAGTCTTGTATTCAATACCTTTTATAAAGTCACTGAATAACCTATTACAGCTCTTAAGGACTCAGAGACTAGCATTCTCAATGCCACAAGTATTCTGCTTGTAATTTTTTTTTTCTTTCCTTTGTTTTTATAAAATGAACTTTATATTCCAAATTACTGATTCATTGTTAATTATATTTTTACAAATGAGATATATGTTTTGATAGTGTATATGAACTTGTACAGAATGGCTTTTTGATTAATATTATAATAAGTTTGCAAAACATGTTTTCAAATTCACATGCTACCCTTTTTAAAATTGAGCTTAAATTAGATATTATATTTTATTTTATATTGTACTAGATAACAACAAAACAATTTCTTAGAATGTGGAAATATTTTTATAATTAGCACAATAACTTTGTAAAGAGTGAGTAAACCCATAAAATAAGATGGGTTCTTTAGTCAGCATGCTATTTTATGTATTTATTTAAAAAATAGATATAAATTGTGTTTCTGTATTTCAATTTTTTTTGCCAAAATAATAAAATAACCAAGTTTTTTAGAAAAATGCAAATAAAAAGATTTTTGTATCTTTTTTCAAAGCTCATTAAGTAGAGCAGTAATTTTTTTTATTCTTATTTTAGACAGTTGTATTTATTTACTTTCCTCTTACAGAAATGTGAGTTTATCCAATACCATTCAAGAGAAAATTAATGGAGAGAGATAATTTGTCATTCTTTACTTTCCATATCTACACTAATTTTGTTTTATTTGGTGTGGTTCCTCCCAGGAATTGAGGCTTGCAATTTATTTATTTTTAATTAATTAATTTTTTTTTTTTTTAGCTTCTGAAAGAATTCTAAATATGTCTGCATGGCAATAGAAGAGTTGCAAGTTGTATACAGCAAGAAAAGACTCAACTATGGTAAAACTCCCTCCTGTGTGCGGTGGGGTAAATATATACATGTTTGTTTTATTGGTTTTGATTTGCATATCTTCCTTCTGTCCTTAAATTAGATGTAGGATCTTAATAATTTCACTTGAAACTCAAAGCCCAGATTTTGCTGTGTGAGGAAGTTTCTGAATAAGACATCAAGTTTCTAGCCATCAGAGGATAATTTATTGATACTTGTCAAAAGGAAGTATCAGTCTAACAGAAATCAAGACAAAAGGAATGCCTGATGAATTTTCTTTGAAGTGCCTTTTATAAAAGTCCTTGGTAATACATATTGATGAACTCCAAATTGTCTTGCCTAAAGGGAAAAGAAAGTAGACTGCTTTACACTGTCTTATAAATATTCATCAAAAGAACAAGACTTATGTTTCCAGGCGTGAGGTGAATGATTACGGTTGTATGATTGCCTTGGAATCTGGATAATTAGTAAAACAGCCGTTGACAGTTAGAGAATTTTAAACTTGGTATCTTGCCGTCACTTCATTTGGAGTCAGATATGAAACTTCTTATTCCAAAGGGAAGCAGTTTTTAGGGGATGATGAATTGATACTAGTTCTAATCATCCACTGCTTCCATTGTTGGCTTATTTATTTGTTTAGCTGAAAATTAAAACAAAAATAATTGGTTTTGTCTCATTTCATTTTTGTTTTATTTATTTATTACTTGATAATTTATTTTGGTCTAATGAAACAGTACAACTCTTACTAATGATGATTTGCTGGATCTGTGTTTTAATTAAAACCCCAACACTGTAGAGTGATACAATGACTGCATCCTAATGTCCAGAGAGAATAGTTTTGTTTGATTATTTTTTTTATGATATTGTGTCATTTTGCTTACCAAGACTTACTTTGGGCTGAGCAATTAACCATGTGTTTCTTTTGCTTATTGAGCCCATATGATTAAATATCAAATTTGATTAAATGGATATAAAATATTTGATTTTTACAGAATAAGTATGGTTATATCAACAATCAGAAAATATCTATCATTTTTAAACTGGTTGTAAATTTCTTTTGACCCTTGTTTCATAAGCTATCTTTTCGCCAGTTAAAAGGAAAATGTTCCATTCTCAGAGAATTTTATCCTTTACAGTGTTTAGCACTCAAATGCAATTAAGAAAATAGAACATCTTCCTTGAAGCAAAGTTACTCATCTTAAGTAACTGAAACTAATTATTTCTGTTGAATGAAAGACATATTCAGCAAGCGTTTGAAGAATGCTTTTTTCATCTTAAGTAGAAATAAGCACCTTTGTTTCCATTATGGTCAGAGGGCTAGTTTATATTCCACATCTAGAAGTTGGTAGCTGTACATGGGAATAGGTGAATGACCGATTGAATAAATTATTCTCCTAGAAAATGTTTACGTGTTTCTCAAAACCATTCCCCTTTTCTAAGGGAGATTTTACTGCTTCAAAGACTTTGGTCAGAAATATGCAGAGATTTTGAACTATCCTGCAGCACTAAGCTGTGATAAATATGGAGCATGACAATTGTGATGATGAGGGCATTGGTGATCCTGAACAGGTAATTGAATAGTTTGGTGAGCAAAGTTAAAATTTTTCAAAAGCAGAGGAATCATCTTGCACTCGCTCCTTTTTTTCCCCCTAATCTTACACTTTGTTTAATGTGCTGTATAATTCATCTCATTCAGAATCTATGAAAAATAGTTTGAAAAAAAGATTCTCATAAGGCATACGGTGTCAGCAGTCTGGAACACTTAAATCGATCATACAGAATACCTACATGAATTCAATATGGAATGGAACAAACCAAGAATGGCCTGTAAACTGAAGTGTCAGTATCTCTGAGGAAATCTATTATTTTTCTTTTATTTCTGAGAAACCACCACTGAGAGACTTGCCAAGTATCTATGATATCATTTTTAGGCTATTTTTCCAAGTCTCTAAGGTACAAACCTTTATTTGGAATATGAATGAAGGATTGCAGGAAAATGAGCAGGGCGGCAAAAGAGAACTGACAATAAAATATTTAAAACTTTGCTTTATTTGCCACATTAACCTGAAACCATATAGTGTCAAACACTGCCTCACAGTATGCAACCAATGGTGCATAAAAGTCTTATAGTTGAAATATTTTAAATGTCTAGATGCCGAAAACCACAAGGGAAAGGCTACTATCTAAAAATAATAGCTACTATTAATATTTAGAAAATATGGGGGAACACAACACTCACCAAACTGCATCCTTAGTTGGATTTCTGTTAGGGCTCTGTGTCTGCCCACAGGACAATGTCTTAAGTGAAATAGAATTTACGGTTGTCACTAAGAGGGCACATGATACAAGAAAATGACTGGGGTTATTTAACTTTACAAAACTTTCTTTGGTGTTGATTGGAATGACTTATGTTCTGCTCAATGGTTTACTGAAGAACATAATGAGCTTTAATTGTGATGGTAGGGGATGGGAGGGTTCAGATGAAGACTGCATTTACAAAAGGAAAAGTATAGGTGAGTATAAGGTGCTCACATGCATGCGTGCGCACGCACACACACACATACACACACACACACACAATGTTCACACTCCCCTAGGGTCAAATTAATTCCAATTAATACAAATATAAATACAGGTAGTTGTCATTTGTCAGAAAATAAAGAAATGATAGACAAAACAAGCTGGCATGACAGTAATAAACAGGCATTGTATTTCTTACTTGGAGTAAAATTTGATGCAAATTTTTCAATAAGTATAAAAATTCTTAAGGGGAAAAAGAGAGCATACTCTTTGACCAGGAGAATCCACTACTAGTTATTTACCAAAATAAAATTAATAAGAAATTTTGTCCAGGTGCATATGGAGCAATGTCTATAAGCAGTATTTAAATGATAATAAAAAAAATCCACTAGAAATAACTCAAAAGATTAATGGTGAGAAAGTAGTTAGATACATTTTGTTAAAATCAATAATTTATAATATTTAATCATTAAGAAAATATTTCATTAATTTTTTATTTATATTTATATAAAAATCATTTATTGAGAGGAGGGTATATATGTGTATGTTTAGTTCTAGCTATGTATCAACCATCTACTTATATAGATGATCTTATGGATTAAATTGTGTCCCCAATTTCATATATTGAAATCCTAACACTCGATATCTCAGAATGCAACTGTATTTGGAGATAAGCCCTTTAAAACAGGTAATTAAGGTAAAATGAAGTCAGATGAATGGGTTCTAATCTGATATGACAAGTGTTCTTATAAGAAGAGGTGATTAGACACATACGAGTACTAAGGAAAGTCCTTGTGAAGACATAGAAAGAGGGCTTTCTGCATGCCTAGAAGAGAGACCTCAGAAAAAAACCAAACTACTGATACCTCGATCTCGGATTTATAGCCTACAAAATTGTAAGAAAATAAATTTTTGTTTTTTAAGCTACCAAATTTGTGGTACATTGTTATGGAAGCTTTAGAAAATTAATATAGATAAGTAGTAGTCAAATTTTAAAAAGAGTTGTCTGTAGCTATTTTTTTCTCTTGGTAATTTTTATTTTCTGTATTTTTAAATATAAATATATATCATTCACATATATAGAAAACAAAAAAGAAAAGGAAAAATGGCAGACTATCTCAGTTGTGAAACACTAAATATTTGAAAATTACTGCAAGAATTATATCAAGAATTAAGGATAAAACACTAAATTTATCTGAACGTTCACATGCAATCTTGCCCAGAAGTTAACTTTTATAAGTTTTTCCTGTCATTTCTTGCTTTAGATGAGATCAAACAACATCTCAATTCAAATAGGTTCAATCATAGTAACCACGTAAGATTTGACTAGCTAAAAATAAGTAGAATGACATTTTTATTGCAAAGATCCTAAGTTCCTAGTCAGTAGAGGTCTTGTGTTTTGGAACTTTTCCCCATAGTACCTAGCAGAGTTCTAGACTTGAAATCATCCTTTGTAAACATTTTCTGACTGACTCATTTTAAAAATGAGAGGGACAAACTACTTCTTAATAATTTACTTTGTTCAACACTTTACTAAATGATATTTGTGTCCATTGTGGTGGGATATACCTAGAAATCTCCACGTTGTTGATTTTTAAAACCACCCATCAAAAGAGAATTAGGGATATGCCATTTTCCCCTTAAAAAAATGAATAAAACCCAGAGTATATCGAGTCTGAAAATTTGCCCTGGAAATGTCAATATCAGATGTGTGATAGAGAATAGGACATGGAAGTGACAGTCAAACTCTATTTAGTATGGTCATTTATCAAAAGTTTGGATTGCCTTGCATGTAGTATATTTTTGATTCTATAGAAGAATTCAGAGTAATCTCATCCTCTGAATTCAACACATTCTCTAAAATTCCAATATGCAGGTTGAGATTTGAAAGAATATAGTTTTATCTATAAAGGAGAAATACATAAATATATTTCAAATAAAAATATCATAAGCTTTTAGGAAATGTATCATTAAAGGCTTGGGTAAACTATTTCAGAGAAGGAAAATAATGTTCTTGACATTTGGTTGTTTAGTTTAATATAAGATGCTTGATAACACTATACAATTGTTTATAACTATTAGCTTTCTGTCTCAGACACTGTATAATTGTTTTAGTTAATTATAAATAATATAATTTAAATTAAATCCATATGCACTTTAAGTTCTGTGAAAATTCACTTCTTGAAAATAATAATGTATATCATACACATAATATATAAATGAATATATATATAAATGTATATAAATAACTCAGGAGGTATCATCTCCATAAAGTACCAGTCTTATTTGTTTTCAAATATTCAATCAACACTTCAAATGTCACTATAAGAAAAAGATAAAAAAATTGGTGCTTTCTTCTGAGAAAATAAGTACAGAGAAATTTATTTAAAAATACAAATCACATTGCAGGGAAATGTATATCAATTAAAAGCACATTTTTTCTGACATGGGCCAGATGATGTTAAGCTCCTTCATATTTCCTTCTTCTTTTTTTTTTTTTTTTGGTGATTTTTGCCTAGCCACTTCAGCCGGCCACCCTCTGCTGACCAGCCTCACTCCCTCTTTCTATTTTGCTGGAACCATCTCCTACCCTGATGCCGAAGCTCTCTCTCCTGACATCCATCTGCACCAATTTCAACCTTTTACCATCAGCCTGACAGTTTAAGCCATTTATGAAAACTACATTTTTAGAATTCACAAAAACTGAGAGTTTTTATCATATATGCTGAAAAAGATGTTAGCAATACATTAAATTAGAAGATATTTCAAGAAAAGCTGCAAAGTTTTGACTACCTTAGTAAAGCATTAAAAAACCTGCTTAGATCATAAACACATTGGCTCAGAAGTCTTAGCACAGGTGTAGCTATGGTAAGTTCAGATGTACAAGTGCTAAAACTTATATAGAATTCACTTGAAAGCATCATTACTTACATTTAATAAGCACTGATTAGTTTTTACAATTTTAATGAAATTTTTACTATTAACTCTTGGTTTTAGACTCTCTAAAAACAACAAACATTAAGAAAAGCAAAAATTTTAAACAAAAAACTATAGTATTCCCTATTCTAAAAACCATAATAATTATACCTAATTAAACTTTCAAATGTTGTTTTTAAAATAAATTTATAGTATTAAACTTTTGAAGTTATTAAAGCGTAAAACTGCATTAAGACTTTTGGGATTCCCTGGACTTCAAAATTGTTCATTAAAAAAATAGCTTTCTGTAAACACTTAAACAAAGGAAAATAGGAATATATTATGCCTTCTCCAGCTATTGTGTTCTACTCTCCTTTAAAATTTTCTGAAAATTATCTTGCAGGACAGTGTCACTGACCACAGTCTCCCAGAGACTGAATATTACGTAGTTGAAGGGAGCAGCCTCATAGAATTGATTCAAGAAGGTAAAGAAGCCTTGAGTAGCCGTTCCATTTCTTTCTTACTACATAAAAATTAAGTTGATAAAGAATTATGAATATTTTCATCATGATACCTGCATACCTAATATCTCCTTTAACTAATATTGCCTAATCCATAACCCTTGCTTTGAATAGCAGCATCAGGCATATCCTTTGCACGAGACATGGCTCTTGTTTGGACTGCAGTGAGGACTTGTCCCAAGAGTAATACTGCCTTAGCCCGCAGAGCAGGCTCTGCCCTGGCCTTACTCTGCTGCATCACTCCCTGCAAGGAAGGAGAGTGTGAAAAGGGGACTTTGGGTCCAAAAGGACTTACTGTGGTACCACATTTGGCACTCAACGTAGAGTGGATTACTGATAAATATTGGTTCACAAACGAAAAAGAGTGTTAATTTTTCTTGGTAGACTTTTGCATGCACTTTAAGATTCACTGTAATCCTGATAGTAAGTTTTTTGTTTGTTTTTTGTTATTTTTTACTTTTGCATTTGAACACTTTCTTGATCTATCTATCGTACTTGCTTTGAAAATGTTATGGCGCCATGTTTAATTTTCATGATAAATCAAATGTTAAACCCAAAAGAAGGAAACATTTTTCAATGATGATTAAGTGTTGCTTTGAAAGAGAAAAATGGGTTCTTAAATTACTGAAAGTAAATAAAAATAAGTTAAAAAATATGTATGTATGACAATAAAAGCTAATGTAAAAACATACAACTTCATGGTTCCCAAGTTTTGCACAAATCATCCTAGAGACTTTCAGAGGGTCAACTCAGAGGGGGCATCATGGGATATTTTAAATTTTCAAGGGAAACAGCAATATTCAACATCTGTTAGACCTGGCACACACTATTAACTCCAGGTACACAGTCTTCTCATTAAATTAAGGTACATTTGTTTCACTGACATTCTACCTTTTTATCATAATAATTGCTGTGATAGAAGCAAATACAACTCAGTATATGTCAGGAAGTAAGGGTGACAGTGTTCAATCTGATTTTGCGATTTGAGAAGTTGTTAAGTACTCAGTAGGCAAGTACATACCATTGGTAATTGAAATTATATAAGAAAAAAATAATATTTTAAATTTATATTTATTTTTTCAAACACCTAAGTTGTTAGTAAGACATAAATACTTCCTAAATTGTTCAGACCTAATAACTTAATAAACATTAATAGTAGGTATTCTTTTGATCTAGGGGTGCCCTGAAAAAATTAGACACTAAAGGAGCTAGGAACTGAGATAGTTTGTATAACTTGTAAATGACAAAAAAAAAGGATTAATTTTTAATTGATCATTATGTGAGAAAAATCTATTTGAGCAAGAAATAGCTATAATAACACTATTAAAACTAATATTTATGTACTCAGTGCTTATTGTTTAAGATCCTTGCTTAAAGGTTTATGTGAATTATCCAATTTATCACAACAATCTTTTAAGGTAAATTTTATTTTAATATCAACTAAGATTTAGCATAATTAATTTTCTCAAGATGAGATAGCTAGCTGGCATATCAACCCAAATATTAAACTATAGCACAAGTCTATATCCAACAAATATGGCAAACAGCTAATACTACAAAAAGAGCTCTCTCTAGATATTTAGAAGAGCACATAAAAATGTCAATAAAAAAATGAGTAAAATCCATGAAAAGTTAATTCATGAAATAAATAATGCAGAAAAAAATACAGAAGAAAAAATACCTTACTAGTAATAAAAAATTCAAATTAAGACTAACAATTTCAACATCGGATTGCAAGTCCCATAACAGCAGCAACCATATATTTTTATCTCTGTGTTTGTCATATATTAGGCATCAATAGATATTTTTTTTTTTTAAAAAAGGAACATCCTGACTCTTTAACTTCTAAAAACTTAAATATTTATTAATTTTCACTTAATTATTGAGTGACTATGGTTATCCAATCATACTGGTTTTTAGATATACTAAAGAACATCACAGATGTAGCCTTGTCCCTGATGGTAATTAATACTTATGGATCTCAGCAAAACAAAGATGCAGTGAAATAGTCATCATAGGGGCAGAAAAATTGTCCTCCTTTCCTTATAGTTTCTATCGACTGGTTTAATAATTTAATCGACATAAAACAGATTAACGGGAGAAAAAAACAAATTTAATTATGTATGTATGAGAGCCCAATAATTGAGGCTTATGTGCCTTTCCTAACTAAGGAATGAGACAAGGGGCCTAGGGCTTCCAAGGAGTAGAGGATAATTCACAGGACAGATGTTTAGTAATTAGATATTTGCATGCCATGCAGTAAACCATTCAGATAAAAGTTATCTCTGGTGATAGCTCTCTTCATGGGCAAAGTCCCCTATCTAAATTCTTTTAAGTAGTTAAGGGAAGGTAAAAAAAAAGTTTTTTCCTTGAGTCTGCTATGTCTTGATTGATTTCAGCTCATAATAATCCACTTGCCAGAGTGGCACATTTAGGGGAAACTTGTTCTGAACTCTTCAGTGTTCTCATACATTGACATTGGAGGCAGTACAACTGAATATGACCTTTCTGAAAAACACTTTAATAATATGTGACAAGTCTGAAGATAAACTCACCCTCTAATTCCACTTTTAGGAATCTTTTCTAAAGAAATAATCAGAATAGCAGTAAAAGATTTGTTTTCAGGGACTTTCATCACAGCATTATTTCTTAGAGCAAAACTTTGAAAGCAGCAATGGTCAATAACCACCGAATGGTTAAGTGAATTATAGCAATCCATAGGATAGACTATTAGGCAGTCAATGAAAACCATATTTTTGAAGAATATTTAATGGTGTGGAAATTGTGCTTTGTGAAATAGTACTGAGAAAGCAAAATATAAGAACTATTACCAATCAATTTTTAAAATCACTGAAACTACAACAGAAAAAAAAGGGAGGGCATGAAGTTGAAATCAAATACTACTGTGAGCAGACATCTGTATATTTACACAGACCTAAAGAGTGATGAAAAAATATTAGATATTCAAAATAGTTATATCTAGTCATTAAGTTTGGGACTATTGATGATTTAAAATTTTATTTGATACTATAAATTTTCTTTAGTATGCATGCATTGCTTTTAGAATAAAACTTGAATATAAACTGTAGTTACCAGTATCAAAGAGAATTTAACACAAATACAAATGAAAAATGAATTGGTGATAAAAAACAACTGTTGCTCATGTTACTATTGGAGCGATTGGAGTTCTGGTAACACGTACCTCTAGGTCCTTTTCACTGCCAAAGAAAGGAATTTCAACTCAGTGAATAAGAGAAAAATCTGTTTATTAAAAACATAGTATAAGGTAGAAGATGAGTCAAGCCTAAACCAGCCATGATGGGGTGGTCCTAAAGACATTCTTAGGTACTTGGCAAGTGAGGTCATCTTGATTGACACCTGGCTGCTGTATAACTTTGCTTAGAGCACATGTGCTTACCCAGAATTCAGTCTGTTATAATTAGATTCATGAACCTCCATAGTCATGATATTATGATGATGGTATAATGAGGCTAAAGTTATAGGCAGTACTTTCTATGCATGTGTTTGTGGCCAGATTAGGCCAGCTAAGGCTGTAACTTCCTTTCCTTTGTCTCTGGTAATGCAGGAGGGATTCTTTAACTGTCAGTAAGATGTTCTTTGGGAGGTCTCTAGGCTGGGCCTCTCTATTCCTTTGTTCCCCTGTCGCTCAGGTCTGACTAGCTACCCAAAAGTCAGTTAGTTAAATATTTGCCTTGAAGGACTTCAAAAGTATCAAAAGTAAGTTTGTATAAGAATAAATTATTTAAAGTTAAAAGATAATTATTTATTCAACATTTATTTGGTACTTACTATTTTCAAGGCATTATATCAGCCAGGAGCTAAGTTAATTAGACAATCCTTTTATAGTCTAATGAAATAGACTAGATTATTTTTTTTTATAGTTGTCAGTACTTTATTGAAGCATAATTAATTGGAAACAGCCAATACTCAGTCTTCAGCTAGGGAGATAACTAAAAGGAAAAAAAAATATTTTTCTTTCTCCAAAATAATTATTTCATATTTCCTACAGGGATTATTTAACATTTATTTAGTATTTACTATTCGCAAGGCATCGTATCAGCCAGAAGCTAAGTTAATTAGAGAATTATTTCATAGTCTAATGAAAAAACTAGATTATTATTTTATAAATATAGGTTTTTTGTTGAAGCTTAATTAATTGGACAGAGACAATACTCAGGTGGTCTCCAGCTCAGGGGAGAATGAAAAGGAAAAAAATTATTTTTCTTTCTTCAAAACTATTGCATACTTCCTGCCAGTATTCTCAACCTTCTTGGAACGATAAAGAGAATATCAGAACGGACATAATGGATATCCTGAGTAGTTTATTCAGAATTATCCATGAGCACAACAAGATCACAGCCAAGAAGATTGAGAAAGACAAGCCTCCAGCTTAAATTGATGCTTACAGTAGTAAAGCATCCTACAGTGAGGGGTTGAGAAGAGAAAGGATAAGATCAGGTATCCTAGGCAGCTTTTGTATCCTGAGTTGTAGTGGAACAATTGGAGTAAGACACATTTCAAGGATGTCCTGAGGCAGAGCTTTGGACTGTGGGCTAAGAAAACAGCAGCAAGTCCACAGGCAGAGGAAAATCAGTTTCTTTAACCAAAGAGTTGACTGAGACACAAACAGTGTCAAGCTCAACATAGAGCAGCTGTAGGCTGAGATAAAAGACAACTTTTAGGTGTTTGCTGTCTGGAAAATATGGCTTCCAACATAAGCTTCTCCACTTGAACCAGAATAGAGGGAATTCATCCTTTCTGAATTATGTACTTTATTTAAAAAAGGAAAAACTTTGAACTCATTTTCTATGTGAATTGTTGCTTAAATTTTGTTTTGTTTACTTTAATCATTTTATAACACCTCCACCATCTCTATCAACCTCTCCACCCTGCCCATTCCTATCACAGCATCTTATAAATCTGAGCTGCAAATAAAAATAAAAATCTGTTAAAAATTAATCATTCTGGTAAGAAATTAAGAAAACTGTGTGAAAAGATAGAAGATGATGCAATTCATTTCAGAGAAAGTTCAGGGCAAATTTGATATAAACTCATTTAAGAGTGGAAAACAAAAAGAGAAAATGTTTAAGTAAGTAAAATTGCCATCTCATATATTTATCTGCAAATAGATTGGGGTATTATTCTAGAGGAAAAAAAATATTGAAGAGGAATTTTCCACTCAAATGGCTAACCTTGTAATCAGTTATTTGTTCTGCTTCTGTAGACATGCTTACTGCGTAGGCCAAAGGGCTGAGTGATTTAGAAATCAACTAAAGACTCACCCTCCCTTCTACTTGTTCTGTCTAGATAACAGATGTATTGCCTTTACTTGTTAAGCCCTATAAAAGTAAGGTTACCCCTGAGCATGGGGCCCAGATCTTCAGAGCGCTAACTCTTCTAGGACTGTCAGCGTAATAAACCTGAGTTCTCCAACTCTCCGAGTGGTGCTTGGTTTCTCGCTAGTCTTGTTTCTGCAAGATTTCTGGAGGCCCCATTGAGATTCCAACCATGCTGGCCTTTTGAGCCACCGGACCATTGGCTCAGCCAGGCCAGGGCAGAGAGGCTCCTAGACGAATGAGGAGGTGTACCACCTGATGGTATTCTGGGTTCTCTTTCCGACTGGTGCCCCAACTCCCAGGGCGGCCAAGCCCCCAACTGAACTCATAGGAGGGATGGACCAACTCACCAGGAACGGTCACAGGATAAGGTAAGGCCCCAAGGCTCAGCCCCCTAGTCAGGTCCCATCTCCGGACTGAAGAGGAGCTTGATAACCTCCTAGTCTTCAGTTCGAAGACATAGGTCAGAATCTTCCCAGTTGGGGAAGACATCAGGGTCTTCCCAAAAGGGGAAAAAGACATAAGGGTCTCTCCAGTGGGGGAGACATCAAGGTCTTCCCAGGAAGGAAAGACATCAGGGTCTTCTCAGGTGGGAGGAGACATCAGGGTCTCTCCATCAGGGGAGACATTAAGGTCTTTCCAGGTGGGGAAGACAGGTCAGGGCCTTCCAAAAGTGTGGAGACAATGTTTTAACCTGGTGTGTGAATGAGTGAATGAATAGGCGGCCTGTTCGGCCTGTTTTGGTCAAGTATGAATATGTGGCTCCACGGATGGGAACCCTTAAGGTCCCCTAAAAGCTACAGAGTCCAACTGGGCTTATCTGCAGCTCTGTAGTGTAACAATCATTGAAAAGAACTGCATTCTAACAGTGACCCGTCAGGAGGCAGATGAGGCCTTTGCTAGGAACCCCCAGGGCCATGCCCCTGGAACAGAGGTAGTACCATTAGCTGATCCTGATTGGAATGGCTAGATGTGCCAAATTTCTAGAGACTGTCATGGGGGGAAAGAAAGAAAAAAAAAGGAATACAAAAGCTGTGAACTATTAGAAGCTTAGAACCATTACTCAAGAAAAAGATGAGAACCTGGCCAGCTTTTTAGTGAGCTGGAAGGTATACTAATCTAGACCCCACTTCCCATGCAGGATTAGCTTTATTAGGCCAGCATTTTATTAGCCAGTCAGCCCCTGATTTCAGACGCAAACTTCAAAAGCTGCAAATGAGACCACAGACTAAGCAAAATCAATTACTATATATGGCCTTCACAGTCTATAACACTTGAGATCTTGAAGAGGGAAAAAGAGAACAGAATAAAGAAAAACAACAAGTCAGGATTATGGTTGTCGCAATTGGCCAGGCACTTCGTACCCGACCAGTGCCCCTTAAGAGACCGGGAAATAAGGAGACATTGAGTTCTTGCTTCAAATGCAAGAAAGTAGAACATTGGGCAAAGGACTATACCTAAAAGCCTCCGAACCCCTGCCACACATGCAAAGAAACCGGTACTAATCCTTGGCATTGGAGAGTTGACTCTCCACACTCCCAGGGAGGAGGGCGGCCAGCCAACACCCTAGTAGCCCAGGACTGGGAACTGTGTGACTGAAGAGGCCCGGGGCCATCCTCGCCGCCCCTGTCCAGGAATGTGATACCAAGGAACCCCACGTAACTCTGGACATAATGGGTAAACAAATTCAATTTATTTTAGATACAGGGGCAACCTTTTCTGTTCTCCCTGCATTTGCAGGAAAACCTTCCTCACAAACTACAATTATTATAGGAGTATAAGGGGAAGGCAAGGTCAACTAATATGCCAGAAAACATTAACCAACAAATTAATCCAGTGGCTTGGTATAATGGCAAGTGTGGACAAGCCAGGACTGCTGCACCAGTAGAAGCTCAATGATTCTTCACCAAGACCCAGATTTACTAGCTGGCCCGATGATAGGAGTGCCTTCCCAAAGACCTCTGTAATCAGGAATTTTCTCTCCCTTCACTCTCGACTCTGAGGGGGAAACAAGTTCTCTTGGGACCCCATCTATTTCATTACTCCCTGAGAACACTAGATATGTACCCTCAGGGAAGTTACAAATACTGATGATGGAGAAATATGAGTATATGCATGACCACTGATCTATATTTGTCTGTGTTATTTGTAATATGGTGATTCAGTTAAGAATTCTAATTATGATGGAAAGGAAAATGTGTTTGGTAACAGAAGGTATAAAGTATGGAGATTTATTTTGAAGGGAATTGAAGGAAAGGTGTTTGTCTTAAAGTTGGTTATTTCTGAATGAGTGGGAAGAGGCAAACTGAAGGAATGAGGAAAGTGGTAGAAGGTTTGTGAAGAGAAATCCTGAGAGGAAATTTTATGTGATTAAGCTAAACAAGATTGGAAATTTAAATGCCAAAAGTAAGCTAATGCAAAATTAGAATTGTGTTTTAATGTGTCTTAGACTATTGGTCTGCTACTGATGTTATGGAAAAGTTTTCTGAGTAGAAAACAAGGACTTCATCAAAATAATTTCTGTGTTTTATATTGTCTTGACCAGTTTTCTGAGACTTTAATATTGGCTTAAAGTTTGAGGGCCAGGCACTCTTGGCTATACATTTCAAAACTTGGTCTGTGCCCAATATTCAAAGGAAGCTCCAAAAATTGGGGCCTAGACCCAAACCCCACAGACTGCCAGAGGTCTTTAAGGTGTCCAATAACTGGGACAGGGCAGAGAAGGAAGTTCTTTGTCTAGGGACCAAGATGGCACTTCAACAGGAAACCCAAGACTGTGCCCTAATTAAGGCAGAAAGGGAAAGAGCTCCATGAAACCCCAGTAGGCGGAGACTACAGCCCTTCTCAGCAGGAAGCAGACATGGAAGAAGAGACCTCCAATCCCTCAACATCCATACTAATAATAAGGGGGTTCATGGCTCTTAGAAAAGAGGCAGGAAAATTAATTAGGGGGTTTTCGAGTCTGCCTGCAAAGACACTGAAGACATCCTATCCTAGAAGGGTACACCCTAATCCACCAACAATTGAATGGGTCATGGGGGTCCTGTTCTAGAATATGGAGTTGACGATCTTGGCTTCTTTCATTTGCAGGTCCTCTCCTCATGCTCTTCATAGCTCTCTTATTTGGTTCTTGTATCCTGAACTGTCTTGTCAGGTTTGTCTCCTCACACCTAGAGTCCATAAAGTTACAGATGGTTGTAACATCCAGACCACCCTTATACCAGGCCCTAGGCCAGGAAGATCAGGAAGTTGATGCCCCATAAGAATTTAAAGGGCATCAAAAGGAGAGAATGAAAAAAACTTTTCCACTCAAATGGCTAACCTTGTAATCAGCTCTTTGTTCTGCTTCTGTAGACATGCTTGCTGCATAGGCCAAAGGGCTGAGTGATCTTGAAATCAACTAAAGACTCACCCTCCCCTCTACTTGTTCTGTCTAGATAACAGATGTATCGCCTTTGCTTGTTAAGCCCTATAAAAGTAAGGTTATCCCTAAGCTTGGGGCCCAGATCTTCAGAGCACTAGCTCTTTTGGGATCATCGGTGTAATAAACCTGAGTTCTCCAACTCTCCGAGTGGTGCTTGGTTTCTTACTGGTCTTGTTTCTGCAACATTATTAAAGCCATCAGTCAGTACAAATCAGCTTTCAAAATAAGCAAACAAGATATTGGAATATAGTTGTAGACCAATAAAATGTAAAACAAAGGAATAATTGTGAACCTTGCTTGATAGATCTAATTTAGAATACTGTTATGTAGGAAGGAGGCAAGAGAACTAAAAGTTAAATCAAGCTGTCTTCGAAGACTGCTATATGCTGATCAGCCCTACTGCCAGACCTGAGAAAACCTGAAGAACGAAGGAAGATTTCTGCTGAGGTTGCGAACAACCCATTTCTCCATACCCTTAAGGGAAAACCGGAAAACAGTCTTCAAAGTCACATCTTACATAAAATAAAATCATTCATTCCCTGTGGATAAAACCATAGGGAACCTGTCAATCAAAATCTGGCCCTTCATGCTGCATATTCTTACCTTTTTATGCTACATATTTATATCCTTTCCCACTGTATATCTATACCATGAAAGGAAAATGGGTAAACAAAGTCTTTAAACTGTAATTCACAGAAACTAAAGAATTATAAGTAAACTGAATTCCCTGAACACTCAGGGCTCCCTCTCAGTGTCTTTTCCTTAGTCTCTTTCATAGTCTTTTGCTCCGCCTCTCTCTCCATCTGTCCCTCTGAGTCTCTCACTCTCTACCTCTGAGAGGAGACCACACTGTCTATGGAACATTACCCCTTCTTTAATAAATTTTCCTTTTGACTAACTCTGACGTGTATTTTAATTCTTTCTTGCACTCAGCCAAGAACTCTCTCTCTCTCTCTGTGCAGGGCTTAAGTCCCTACCTAGTCGTGGCAATTTACTTTGAGATTAAAATTGCCTGACAAATTGTGGTTTTGTTTATCTGCAACACTTTTTATGAATATTGCATTGGCTTATAAGATTTTTCCCTTTTTATTAGAACTTCTTAAAAATAATATTTTTATTGAAAAGAAAATATTTCTACCTCACTTGATTCATTAAAACATTCCCTCATAGCTGCCTCTACCCTTTCTCCCTTTTATTTTTTAATATTTTAAGAATTTTTTCTACTAACTTCCTCTTTTTATTTCCTCTTATGTCTGGTATTTCACTACATAGCCTACTTTTAAATTGATGGCACATATCTAAAAGGTTTCCGATAAATTTTTCATTTCTAAATTCCAAAGAATATCTTATATAAACCTTCTCTTGTGTATAAAATCTAATTTAAAACAATGTACCTTAATCAGAGTAGTCTTGTGATTAATTTAGTTTTAGAAAAATACAAATTCTAACATTTTACTTTTATAGTTGCTTTTAGAACTTTCTGTAACCTTTTATTTAAATAGAATTCTTTAGTATTTACAATTCAGATAGCTTTGAGAGAAAGTTACAATGATATGTTGATTGCATGCATTTTAAATATATTAATTCAAATCGGAAGAAAATGTTTCAGGAGAGAAACAAAAATAAAGCTACTTTGAAAAACATTACCAAATAATTTGTGTGGTTTTCTGAAGCTTTCACCTTCTTTTTCTGAAAACAATAACTTCCACTCAGTAGAATCTAAACTTTTCCACCTAGATAAGAATAGCTGTGTTCTTAGAAAATTGTAATAAAAATAATATATTTTTAGGTTTATGCTTATAAATATGAAGAGAAGTAGAAATTGAATAAGAAATTATGAAGTAAATAAAAATTAAATATTCTACCATCCAAATATGGTCTGAATATTATTTAATCTCTATTTTCTTTTTATGGATATTAACAATTATAGTTCAAAATTAGGGTGAAATACTAGAGTCTATTGCTATCACTGATAAATCAATTTGTTCCTTTGTTAAATCTTAACATACTCATTAAAATATTTTCTAAAAATTATTATTATTATTATTTTGCAGCAAATTTTATTACTGCTTGAGTGTTTGACTATGAGAAATCTTCATGATTCAAATACATTGTGTCCCAAAATTTTACTAATAATTCTGTCAGAGGCTATGTTCCTTAGGCCATCCCATAAATGCCTATTTAACTCATGTTACTAAAATAAAAATGTTTTATAAAAAAATATAGCAGAAAATAATTATAAATACTGTACTTAAAAGAGAAAAATAAAACTCAAGAACAATAGCAAAAATGACTAAACTTATTTACAAAGATAAATGTATACTTATTAAGATTCTAAAAGAGATTTTTTGCCAAATGCATAGGCTTGAGGAATGGGTGACATTTATTCTTTATTATTACTAAATCTATCTTAAAATCATGTGGGTTTTTTTTTT
>NW_024354500.1:6070962-6073939 GCF_902729225.1 Pteropus medius | reverse complement strand
GGGTCCTGTTCTAGAATATGGAGTTGACGATCTTGGCTTCTTTCATTTGCAGGTCCTCTCCTCATGCTCTTCATAGCTCTCTTATTTGGTTCTTGTATCCTGAACTGTCTTGTCAGGTTTGTCTCCTCACACCTAGAGTCCATAAAGTTACAGATGGTTGTAACATCCAGACCACCCTTATACCAGGCCCTAGGCCAGGAAGATCAGGAAGTTGATGCCCCATAAGAATTTAAAGGGCATCAAAAGGAGAGAATGAAAAAAACTTTTCCACTCAAATGGCTAACCTTGTAATCAGCTCTTTGTTCTGCTTCTGTAGACATGCTTGCTGCATAGGCCAAAGGGCTGAGTGATCTTGAAATCAACTAAAGACTCACCCTCCCCTCTACTTGTTCTGTCTAGATAACAGATGTATCGCCTTTGCTTGTTAAGCCCTATAAAAGTAAGGTTATCCCTAAGCTTGGGGCCCAGATCTTCAGAGCACTAGCTCTTTTGGGATCATCGGTGTAATAAACCTGAGTTCTCCAACTCTCCGAGTGGTGCTTGGTTTCTTACTGGTCTTGTTTCTGCAACATTATTAAAGCCATCAGTCAGTACAAATCAGCTTTCAAAATAAGCAAACAAGATATTGGAATATAGTTGTAGACCAATAAAATGTAAAACAAAGGAATAATTGTGAACCTTGCTTGATAGATCTAATTTAGAATACTGTTATGTAGGAAGGAGGCAAGAGAACTAAAAGTTAAATCAAGCTGTCTTCGAAGACTGCTATATGCTGATCAGCCCTACTGCCAGACCTGAGAAAACCTGAAGAACGAAGGAAGATTTCTGCTGAGGTTGCGAACAACCCATTTCTCCATACCCTTAAGGGAAAACCGGAAAACAGTCTTCAAAGTCACATCTTACATAAAATAAAATCATTCATTCCCTGTGGATAAAACCATAGGGAACCTGTCAATCAAAATCTGGCCCTTCATGCTGCATATTCTTACCTTTTTATGCTACATATTTATATCCTTTCCCACTGTATATCTATACCATGAAAGGAAAATGGGTAAACAAAGTCTTTAAACTGTAATTCACAGAAACTAAAGAATTATAAGTAAACTGAATTCCCTGAACACTCAGGGCTCCCTCTCAGTGTCTTTTCCTTAGTCTCTTTCATAGTCTTTTGCTCCGCCTCTCTCTCCATCTGTCCCTCTGAGTCTCTCACTCTCTACCTCTGAGAGGAGACCACACTGTCTATGGAACATTACCCCTTCTTTAATAAATTTTCCTTTTGACTAACTCTGACGTGTATTTTAATTCTTTCTTGCACTCAGCCAAGAACTCTCTCTCTCTCTCTGTGCAGGGCTTAAGTCCCTACCTAGTCGTGGCAATTTACTTTGAGATTAAAATTGCCTGACAAATTGTGGTTTTGTTTATCTGCAACACTTTTTATGAATATTGCATTGGCTTATAAGATTTTTCCCTTTTTATTAGAACTTCTTAAAAATAATATTTTTATTGAAAAGAAAATATTTCTACCTCACTTGATTCATTAAAACATTCCCTCATAGCTGCCTCTACCCTTTCTCCCTTTTATTTTTTAATATTTTAAGAATTTTTTCTACTAACTTCCTCTTTTTATTTCCTCTGCATACGGCGCTGCACACTTTTACTGCGTAGCCTTTTAAAAATTTCCGGCAAAAGCCTTCCTTCCGCCGCCTTATACCTGCTTTTCTACCTTGTATGCCATCATCCTTTACTTCTTCGCCCTTTTCTAAGCCGCGCGTAGCGGTACCGCCACAAAGCCCCCTACCTTTACTTTTACGTACTTTTAGCTTTACCCCACACAGCATAGCAACATACTATGGCCTTTATGTATATACTTTGACCAGACGATTGGAACAGGGTAGTGGGGAACAAGGCGGGAAGGCGTGACCGATCTGGCTTCGCCGCGCACTTTTATGCTTGTACTTGTTTACCACACTACTGCTATACTACCAGCCCATCTCCTTTAAGCAAAACACTTTGCTGTATACTGCTCACTGCTTACTGCATTTGCCACCGCTACTAAGTAAGAAATTGAATAAATTATGGTAAATAGAAAATTAAATATTCTACCATTGATTATGATGCAGATATTATTTAATCTCTATTTACTGGACCTATTATAATTATATATTTCAAAAATTGATTGAAAATACTAGATATTACTATCACTTTGATAAATCAATTTGATTCTTTTGTTAAAATCTAAACATACTTTCATTAAAATATTTTCTAAAATTATTATTATTATTATACCTTTGAGGTGTTTGACTATATAGAAATCTTCGTAATTCAAACATCATTGTGTCCCAAAATTTTATACTAATAATTCTGTCCCAAAGAAATTATGTTCAGGCCATCCATAAATTCTTTAACTCATGTGCAATAAAAATCATTCAAAAAATATATGAGAAAATAATTATATAAATACTGTACTAAAAGAAAAATAAGAAAAATGACTAACTTGTGTTGCAAAATAAATGTGTACGCAGATTCTAAAGTTTTTTTTGCCAAATGCCTGGAAGAGAATGGGTGAGCATTTTGGCTTCTCTTTATTATTACCAATCCTAACCCAAATCATGTGGAACTTTTTTTTTTTTTTTTTTGCGTGTGGTAGTTTATCTATAAATGAGTTGCCCTCTCCCCTCCATCTCAATGAACCACACCTTCTGATCCTTCAGTATTTTAGTAGTTCCCTCCAAATGAATCTGAAATGGTCCTGTATAGTAAATAGAAAGCTGCAGAAGTCATACTGCATGACTTCTGAGGCTAGGTAATAAAAAGCTATGTAGCTATTGCTTGGGATTTCAGAATTCTTGCTCTGGGTGGAAGTTCCCATGTAAAAAGTCCAATTGCTGAGAGAAGAACATGCCTGTGAGGAAGCCCACAATATCCATGTGAATAGATCATGTAGAAAAGGAGGGAGCAGAAGAGAGAAACAGAGAGA
>NW_024354500.1:5928508-6070951 GCF_902729225.1 Pteropus medius | reverse complement strand
AGAGAGAGAGAGAGAGAGAGAGAGAAATGTCTCTTTTCCACTGCTGTTTGAACCATCCCAGCTGAAAAGTCAATTAATTATATGTGATAAAAAAAAAGCGCAGTTGGATGGCTCACCTAGTTGAGATTGCTCATAACTCCAGTCCTAACCAATGTTTTACTGTAACTGAGAAGTGCCAGTCAAGACCACCTAGCTGAACCATCAACTCATAGACTATGTTGTTTTAAGCTATTAATTTTATAATTTTGTTTTTATACAACAGTAGAGAACTAGCATAGTTTTCCCTTGTTAAAGGCATAGCACCAACATTAATTTGCTTTCATTAACTAAGATTAAAAGGGCACAGAGAAAGGAAAATACTTTCCTTATTGGCTATGCTAAAGTGAAAAGAAAAGATGGTGATGACTTCTTCTCTGGGTGATTTAATTGCTGTCTGGATGGTTCTAGGGAACCATTTTATGAATGTGATGTTGATAAACCAGTCTCTTAAACCTTAAAAATGTTTCTATTTTGGAAATTAAACTTTTTGATTTATAAACAGCACTTTTAAAGCTTTTTAGTAAAGTCCTGCAGAAAGAAAAGATAGAGTCATAACACAGGTATAATGTCATTATAGTCTATGATATTCTCTGTGTCAATGACAGGTCATAGATAACCATCCAGATGTATTTGTTTATGTATGCAAATGCAAACCTTAATGTAGTCATTCTTCAGCACAAACACAATCCTTCACCCTAGAGAGATTTTAATTCAGTTCATGAAATTGGAATCAGAATATTCAATTTAGTCCAACCACCTTTTTGGTGGGACCATGGCTTAACTGAAAAAAAGTTGGAATATTACATGTTGTATTAGAACATAAAATTAAATTCAGCTATCTCAGAGGACAGGTTCAGATTTAATAAAAATAAATGTGACTGCTCATTCATTCAAAGAAACACATACTCATTTTCCTACAGATGCTTCAGTAAAGAGAACACTAATCTAATTATAGTATTTAAAAAAATAAATTGTCTTTGTGCTTGCTATAAAATAAACAACACAGCTGCAGGGCCTGCCGAGCTTCACTTATTAAAGAAAATACCTTTTGATGATTAACAGAAGCAGATTTATTTGAAGCATGAATGTGCTCATTGGAGTCTCCTGGATGGAGGGATTTTCAGAAAGGAAAGATTTCAGTGAATCGAAGAAAATGTAAACCTAGATAATTAGAGTTGGATAACTTTTGCTCCCTTTTGATTTACACTATTGGCAGGGGTGAAGGATATGGGGTAGAAATGAATAAAGAATGAAAGAAAAATATAACATCGCTTTCCTAAAAAAAATATCTATTTTTTTTACATAGTACTTTTATATTAAGACCTTTTGGGTAAGACGGCTATCACTTTTACAAAGATATTGCCTTCTTTAGGCACTGGGGAGTACGGCTTTTAATTTGGGGTGATGTTTAGCGACAGATCCTTGAGCAGGTAAGTCTTACCTATGCTCACTACTAGGGGGTTGTCAGAACAACAAAAATGAGAAATATTCCTGTAAACTGAATATTTGGCACAAAATCTGTTTTGATATCATCTAAAGTGGGCTGTTTTTGAGCATGAAGGGGGCACACTTAATAATTAATTCATAATTATGTTGGGTCAATAGGCTTAAATTGTTACTGTTCCTGGCAAACCATCTATAAGATGGTCACTCTACATAGAGATAATGCTGTTGATTATTAACAGGATCTCCCTGTGTAAAAAAAAACAGTGTTCTCATTATACAGATGAGGGTGCAGGAGAGGGTTAAATCTTTAGTTTGAAGCACAGTTCACCAATGGAAGAATAGAACACAGATCTCGTAGTGCTTTTCCAGAACCCCTGCAGCCAAAGATTCTCACTACTGGTCTACCTAAAGCCTTATCCTTAGAGATATTTCTTTGATTTATAGGTACATGTTACAAAAAATCTTGCCAAAAATATAAATATTTGGTGTATTAAACCAAAAACACCAAATAACTCAGTAAGGATAAATTTACAATATCAGCAATCTATTTCCTTGGAAAGCAAGGAACAGAGTTCCATGGAAATGAGTCTTAGAACAGACTTTTTTTTGGTGAAAGCATCCGTGCAAGAGGAAATACCCAAAGCATTGGTAGGCACCACAGTAGCAGCAAGTAAACAGAAGGATACCCCCAAAGCTATTTCTCTTCTCATAAAGCTTACCAGATACCTTAGAGTAACCTTCCTTTAAATGCGAAGAGCAAAATTTCTACAACGATTTTTGTTGTTGTTGTTTCTTTACAACTATTCCTACTGTGTTTCTTGTCCTCGTCTCATATTTCCTTAGCAGTGGTCATAGACCATAACAAATCTGCCAATACTTGAATTTCACTGTAGCATCTGTACAAGAGTGGATTAAAGAAAATGAAATCTGAAATAAACACTACTTCTTTGACTATAGTGCTAGATTTTTTATGCTCTCATATACTCCCTTAGGTATATTTAAGTGGAGAGTTAATTGTAGGGAAATCCAGAAAAGAAGTATCCACACGGTGCATCTCACAGGTACCTGGAATAGGTTATACAACCTGGTTTCACAGAAAGAGCAAACACTACATATAACCAGAACTTGTTCAAGATGCCTGGCATCGAGCATCAGAAAATCTTAGAAACAAGCAAGTTTCAAACATGGAGCTTCCACTTGTTCTTTTCTGGTGGAGTCATGGACAGCATTGACTCTGCCAGAAACAAAATGTGGCAATACATATGGTATACTGCCGACTGGGGAAGCTCACCTGACCCTTGAGTCCAGAGTTTTTATTGGTGTCCCATCATGTAGGCATGATTGACTGTCCATGTTGCTAACCTCAGTCTCCATTTGCTCTGGAGATCTAGCTGATACTATATGACCCAAGCTCCTCTGTCATAAACCACATTGTTAGATCATCTGGGATGGCCCAACGCTTCCAAGTAAACAAAGACACTTTCATGAGGCAGGACAATTAAGGGTTTAGAGATTACCTTGCAAGAGCAGAAGGTGAAGGTCTGATCTCTCTTTGGGCAAGGTTAAATTATTTATTGCACACTTCTGTAGGAGATCTGCTGCTTCAGAGCTCTGCACTGACAGAGCTCTACTATCCCCCCTCCTACCAAATGCTCACACGCCCACTCACTGCTTCTTCTGCATCTGTCCTTTAGTGCAATTACCAACAGGCAAACTTTTTCCAAACTTCCAGCTCAAATTTCGAAGAGAATTATCACCATAATATGTGTGAGAGTGAAGATTTGTTAATAATCCCTTCATGACTTCTTGACTAACCCAATGAACTCTCTATTTGGCTTGTCCTTAGATAAGATTGCAGCCCTCATTCAGTCAGCGGTGGCCAAGAATGATGTCTCATTGGTATTTAACCAATGCGACCCTGGTATGTAATTGTCTTAAATGCTTCATTTGCATGATAAAACTAATGCCTGCCATTAAATACCTGATTTGTTGGTGTCAGATGTGAAGGATCTAGTATGAACCGAATCTAAACTTAAGATTAATAATAAAGAATAGTTTAATTTCCTATGTTACCTGAGAAAATATGTTCTTTTGCTTCATAGCCACACTATTGACCTTTGGCTTTGAACCTTATGTAAATGTTATTTACATCTTGCTTGTTATTTGTAAAATAACATTTACAAATCAAAATTCTGCTCATTCAAGACCAATAATTTTTTTGCCACTCGGCAGGTATATCTATCTTTAATAACCTTTTTGCAATTAAAGAGATAAGAAGCTTTATTTTATAGTGATGAAAAAATGAGTATCCTAGTATTATGAACTGAATTGTATCACCCTAGAATTCATATACGGAATCTCTAACCTCTAATGTGGTTGTATTTGGAGATAGTTCTTATAATGAGGTAATAAAGGTTAAATGAGGTCATAAGGTATGACCCTAATCTAATGGAAATGATGTCTCCATAAGAAGAGGAAAAGATACCAGAGTTATTTCTCTTCACATACCACGGAAGAAAAGTCATGTGAGAATTCAGGAAGAAGGAGGCCATCTGCAAGCCAGGAAGAGAGCTCTCACCAGAAACTGAATCTGTCAGAAATTCTCAATCAGAGAATTCTGCCCTCCAGAACCATGAAAAATAAGTGTTGTTTAAGCTGTCCAGTTTGGGGTATTTGTTATGGTAGCCAAAGCATACTAATACATCTCAAGTTATGACACAATAAATAACTGAATTAATAGTGTTATTATATATAAACTTAATGAGTAACTTAATTAGTAAAAATAATGATTTGAACATATTTTACTCTCAGAAATAATCATTTTCGCTCTTTAATATAAACTCAAAATTTTCCAGTGAAAGACCTAGAAATTTAGAAAGGCTTTGATTTGGCGTATGTCTATAACATTTATATAATTTTGTGTCATTGATGTATTAAGACTTTTCTCCTTTTGTTAAGAAAATTGGGAATCTTTCATTTGCCACACTTTCTAAATGAGACTGAAGTCATCTGAAGATCAAAAATCAGTGAAGCAGCAGAAAGCATTAGTGAGTGAGAACAATTTACCATGTGACCATCTGTCCCACATTCTGAATTCAAGAGACTTGGTAAGTCTATAAAAATATCATGGTTAAACTTTCTTTAATGGTATATTTTCACTGCTAGATATATTAATTTTCAATTGCATTTCAATGAGGCATTAGTAATCACCAGTTAGACAAATTCAAGATCCTAATGGATATATACATATATATTGCAGACTTTCATATTTAAAGGTAACATCAAATTTATACCACATTGTTCAGGAATTCATTTATTTATTTTCTATATTTTATGGGTGTTGTGATACCTCATAAGATTTTATATTAACTAGACTCTCCTGCTAGGAAAATAATATGGTGGTTAAGTTAATTTTCATTTCTTTAGTGCAGGTATTTAGCTTTGTATTTTTGTGTCACTACATATATTTTCATGCATTTTATAAAACCTCCTCACTGACAGGAATGAATTGGAGTAGAGAAGTCAGATCATGAACTGATATTTTCGATATGATTTACATATAGTTACAGAAAATAGAAGTGGCTTGGAATTTTTTAGATGTGTCTGAACAAATGTTCTGTGATATGTGAAACATACCTATAGACCATAATTACATGAAGGAACCATAATTACATGAGGGGACATCTATGTCCTGCATTTCCTCCTGGCCTCCTTGACCAGAACAGGAAATCTAGGAGAAATGAAATCACTGTTTGGAGGTCAAGAAAGATGATTAAGCCGATTTGCTCCTCTCCTTGCTTTGATACTCCAAGATTTATGTGGGCAAAGACTTGGTCTCTTTTCTTCACTGCTTTATTCCTAGACCTTGTATTTGCTCTACATATATAATAATTATTCAAGAAATATTTGTTGACTCACAGACTGGAAGAAAATAAAATGAAATGCCATTCGCACTGCTCTGAAAAAGAAAAAGGAAGGAAATAAATTAAATTGTTGAGACTTTCTCTTCTCTAAGCCACCTGTCTTCTTGGCTGGAAAGATCCCTGAGAAAAAATTCAGAGATAAGTGGACCATACATGATGGTTTACCACATTCTCATGAAGTAAAAAAAGATATTTTTTTGTAGTTTTCTATATATTTCTATAAATTAAAAAAGCAAAAAAGAAAAAGGGAAAAAAGGGGGGTGGGTGGGAGGCAAGGATGCAGAGCATCCTGAGGAGAGAGCTATTAGCTATTAGCAACTCGGGGTGGTACAAGGCACCTCAGGCAGGGTAGAAGTGGAGTGGGGAATGGGCCTTGCCAGACAGAAAGGGATGTCTGCAGAGAGAGCCCTGGCTGAGGTTGGTGTCTCAGCTGGTGAGGAGCCATTTGACTGCTCAAAACATGGACTCTGCTGAGAGAAAGAACAAACTATTTCCAGTTCTTAGAACACTGTGGCTTCTTTGACAGAGTTTTCCCAGGAGTTACTCATTGTGCCAAAGGAGACAGCAGGAGAGGAAACTTCATTTTTCTGACATTTGGATACTGTCTTTTCCAAGGGATCCAGTAACAGAGAAAAGGCCTAGAATCATAACAGGAAAACTTTTAGCTTGCTGCTATGCAGGAGACAATTGCATAGATTTAGGTTAGATGAAAATTCATTATGAAATGGCAAGCATTACTAGGAAAACTGAACATGCAGGTTAATTTAGCATAATATAAATTTATAACATTATAAATTTATTTCAAAACAAATTTATAATATTAATGATACTTAAAATGGCTCTAATAGTGCTAACATTTCTGTATAAGAGGAGCTTAGGGCATGCCAATCTGAACAGAAGAGTCCAATATGAAACTGTGTTCGAATAATACTACTACTTAGATTGTATTTTACAGACCAAAAATAATTTAAAGATGTCTTTATTGACATTTGTATAATATTGAGGACATATAGATTCTCCTTTACACAAAATGTTATTTTTTTCCTTTACATGGTTTTGGCATTAATAGTGATTCCACTGATTACTTGCAATATAAAATGATGGGTATAAACAATTGATTTTTTAAATAATAATAGTCATAATTAGAAGCAACTTGACAGGGAACCTGAAATGGCATGACCGAAGCCATTTCCAACTAAAATATTTTACATGTCAAAATCAAGCACTACTAAAGTTACGGTGGAAATCTAAGTGAAAAGGTGGTTCGATTTATACATTGGTTTTTCATAAATATACTCATTGTATATAGAGTTACAATTTTGTAAAATGTCAAGAAAAATAAATTCACTGGCATTAATATTGAACATATCAATGTAGATATATTAAGAATTAAAATCTAATGCTTTGGTTGATGGTAAATGTGATATATTTATTATACATTGGGCTCCATTCTTTTGGTTGATGGTAAATGTCATATATTTATTATACATTGGGCTCTATTCTTTTCTTTCCTATCTATAGTGAGTAAATAGGCCTCTGCCCAACTTGTCTCAGACACTCTGAGAGAGGATAAACAATGGCATTATTCTTATATACCTGCCAAATTTACAAAGTTCTGTCTTTTAAGAATATACAATCATATCTACCTACCAAATTTACAAAGTTCTATCTCTGAATATTCTATGTTTTATCTTGCTGTGGCCAGTATACATTTGTTGAGTTGAATGTATATGTGAGCTCTTGGGATGGTTGAAGGAGCCTGATCATTTTGTTAGTGTTTACTTTGTTAAGATACTTTCTATTTTTTATCTTCTTTACTCTTTTTTGACCCAGAACAAATCTATCTCCAGGGCTTTGAGCAGAGTCAATGTTTACTGGCTATGCTGGAAAAAAAATCTTATATCTATATCTGCCCAGGCTGATGGAGATAGAAGTCATCTCTAGATATATACATATTTTAATCATTATTCTTGTTATCAGCTTATATTGCCCTCAAATAGCAACCATTTGATTGTAATTATTCTTGTTATCAGCTTATATTGCTCTCAAATACCAACTATTTGATTGTAATTAATTTTAGCTAAATATTTAAAAACTAAATTCTGGGTTCAGACCAACCAAAGTTTCCTAGTAAATATTAATGATTTAATATTAATTATTTGTGTTACTGTGTATTGAGAGCTTAATAAATCCTGCTAATTGATGAAATCAAGGGTATATTTTAGATATGTTGACCTTCCAGCAGCTACTAAAATGACTTCAAATAAAAGGAACATATTTTGTGTCACATTCTATTTCATTTTGGAGTGCTTATATTTTAAACCTCTAGAAAGACAAGAAGAAAGAAGAGGGAAGGTTTATAATTAGAAGAAAATGTGCAAGCACAAGAATGCATTTCATATTTGGTTAGCTACAAACTGTAATACAGTCAGAATGCCCAGGAAAATGAGAGGATGACATGATATGTTATCTAGATGATACAGAGCTAAGGAATTAGGGCTTTATCCTATGAAGAATAATTTATGCTGGGGGGAACACAGTCAGATTTGAATATTACAAAGATTGCCCTAAGAAAGTTTAGCTGGTGTATGGATGTAGGAACATGAACTGTATAGGTAATTATGGTTGAACTATTACATTAGTCTAGGCAGGAAATAAATTTATATAGTGAAAGAGAAGATAGACAACAGAAAACAGATTTGAGAGCAATTTAGGGGACAGACTGACAAAGACTCTCATGTTTCTGACTGGGAAGATCAGCAATAACATCATTTGGCAAATGATGACATTTACCAAAATTGGGGATTCAAAGAGAAGGAAGAACAGATATAGGGAAATGAAGGAGGGAAAATGATGAGTTCAAAGCTGTGTTAAGTTTGCCGTACAAAAGGAGAAATCAAGTGCAAATGTTCAGGTAAGAAGTCAATATGATGATATAATAGAGGGAAGTCTAGGCTAGAAATATTGGGAAACAATGCTACTGAGAAATGGAGAGAGTATGAACAAAGGCAGTAGCAGGGAAACAGTGAAATTGGAATGGAATTAAAAGACGTATTGAAGTTAGATGCAATAAGACTAGTGCCAAATTTATTTAACAGTAGAAAAATCCATTGCTCTTATCAAGCACCAGAGCCAGTGCTGTTAAAGGTATGTAATTCTGCAGGTACAATTTCTAACCTTTTAATACAACTATTTAAATTTAGTTTCAGAGACATGTATTTTTTTTTTCTTCCTATATTAGCCTATTAAATGTAAGCTGTAGGTCAAGGCACGCATTATCCATTTTTAGTATCCAAAGCAGCTAGTACAATGTATATGGCCAATATGTGTTTGCTGAACCAAGCTGACATATCTATGCTGCAACTTTCATTATATCATATAATTTTTTAGCATATACTTACTAAATGTATACTATGATCCAGGTCCTGTGTTTTTTGCTAAAGATAAAGATAAAATAATAATATTTTTATGTGCATAAAGTTTAGTCTAGACAGACAAAAACATATTTAAGATGATTATTGCTATGGTAGAAATAAACAGGATGATATAGAATCAACTGGTCATCTTCTCATAGCTGATGATATATAAACCAAATCTTGATATTGAATAGGAATTAGCCAAGTTTGTGTGTGTGTGTGTGTGTGTAGGTGAGGGGTGTGCAGTTGGAGGAATTAAAGGCATAAAAATCTTCTTGTGTGAGGAGAGAGTGGGGTTTGGAGATCATGGATCTCTCTGAGTGACATTGGCAAAAATAATGAGATGATGGAAGGGGAAGAGAAGAGAGAATAATGAACCATGAAGATGAATATTCAGGTAGGGACAATATGTCTCTATTTCATGCTTAGGAATCCAAATAAGAGAATAAATAGGAAGAGAAGGCACTTTCAATGAATAAGCTATAAGTTCAATATGAAACTTATTGAGTCGGAGATGTGTGTTAGGGTAGGCTAATGCTGTAATAAATAACCATTTCGGTAGCTTAATCTAATGATGGACGTGTGGGGAAGGTCTAAGCTCATTGCAGCCATTTAAGCACCAAGACTCCTTCCATCCATTAGTCTATCTTCCTCTAGATCCTTAGAATCATCTTGTTGGAGCTCATGGGTGAGCAGAAAATGAGAAGATATAGGTAAGAGGTTTTTATGGGTCAGATCTAAAAGAGGCATGAATCATATCAACACACGTTCCTGGGTCCGAAGTTAATCACGTGGTCACTCTTAACTGCTGGAGACTGAGGAATTCAGCCTATCAAAACATCTTGTATAGAAAGGAAAACAGATCTGGCAAACAAGTTTCTGTCTGTGAGATAGGCAAGTAGAAATAAAAAGTAGATAGCTAAATTAATATACTTATGAGTCCTGAACATAAGACAGTGATAGTTTAAATCGTTTTAAATCCTGGGAGTGAATGAAACAAAAACTCAAGAGAATGTCAGCATTTCATGAAATATTAATAAATAAACATAAAAAAAAGCATGATAAATGAACTGCACATAAATGGCCGGAAAAGTAGAGGGAAGACTAGGGGAGAGAATGGCAAAGATATCAAGGGAGGAAAGAATTTCAAGAGAGAGAATGGTCAAAACCATTATAAGCTGCAGGGTAGCTAAGTAAGATAAAAACCATTGGCTGCATTCTAAAACTTTAACTACTTCAATTGCATATAAATTCATCATGTCAATTAGATGGTTGAGTGACCTCCAAGAAGAGGACTATGACTGTACCTAGAGCAATAAATTGCCTTGATATATGATGTCTCACTTGTTTTAAAATTTAAAATGGTAAATTTTTTTATGACAATTGCTGAGGTTTTAAAATAGCTTTAAATCTTATCTACAGTCACTTTTCTAAGTTTCCTGTGTGATGTCTTTCTCAAAAAGATTTTAAAAATCAATAAAATTCAATTTACCTTTTATGTTAATAACCTCTCAATTAAATCGGGAGCAGAATATATGTTCTGCAGTTAGGTAGCAGCTCTTACAGATTCAGAATATATGTAAATTGTATTTGTATATATTCTTCATATGTATACATATCTATGTACCTTCTCATGAAAATGCTGAATTAAATTTAAAATAGTGACAAATAAAAGCCAATTATACAAATCCCTTTCCAAACTTACTGATGCTATATATTAAATTATGAAAACCCTTGATGCTATTGGTAGGAAATTTTATAGTTTCAAAGAGAAATAAATCCAATAAAGACAAAACCATGGGCATTATAGTCTGTGGTTCATTTGGATTATCTTATTGAATGTAATTGCATATAATTAACCTATGCACTATGACCATACAGTTAACGATATTTTATATGTAGGAAAGAGATGAAATTTAAGTATCTTGCCTAAGGTAATAAACTCCACTTTGGTGCCTAAGCCAGGATATAGGATCAAGCAGTCTGGAAGCTTGTGTTCTTAACCACAGCAGACTGTGAAGTATTTTTTAAAAACAAGCTGAGGTGTGATCCTCCCCCAACACCTACGGTATCTGTGAGGAAGAAAAATCCTCTTTTTCCATTTCCATCTGAGTGATATCAGTTTACTAGCGGGATCTCAAAAAACCAACAGACAAGTTTGAATATTCAGAGTTTATTATGTGAAGCTATTTATAGATATATATACATACATGTTTATATTTACAATATATATTTACAATTTATAATATTTAACAATATTAAAAAGAAAATATCTGAAATGTTTAAATTGTTGTGGTTTTTTCTCTTATCTTTTAAAGGCATGAACAAAAGGCATGAACAAAAAAAATACAAATGACACAAAAATGTTATGTGTCTGCTGTCTCAAAGCACAAATCAAAGCACCTTTGAAAATTATTATTGTTCTCTCTTAGTCTTTTCAAAGCCAGTGAATTTTGAATTGTATAAATATTTCATATAATTAAGTCACTGAAGAAATTTCCATCTCTCACTAACTGTCCCTCCATCGGGTCCTTATTTCTCTATTTGTTCAACTAGATTTGACATCTATCACCATAATCTCTCCCTTGTTTAATTCTCTCACTCCAAGACCCCATTTTATTTCTTTATTGTACTTGCTTGAGTGAATCACATTCCTAATTTGATGCAACTGTTCATGAACTCTGAGTCTTGATCCACTAGGACTGAATGTGGCTGGAGATAAACACTGTTGTGCTAAGTAGTTTCACCTTAAATTCATGATTAAGTGGGCCTTTCAAGTTGCTGGACAATGGTACTATATATATATTCACTCACTTTTCTAGAAGACTATATGTACATTCTCTCCAAATTTCCATCACCTTTACTCTCTCATTCACAGGTGCCGACCTTTTTTTGTTTTGTTTTGTTTTTTTCTCATTTACTTAGGAAATACAAGCACACAGAAGAGAAATTTCATATCTAATGGCTGTCTAAATTATCTCCACAAAAGAATTATTTTGTTGTTCATGCCTAACCAAAAGCTAATTCTATCTCTTGTGCATGAAGACCTATCCCCTCTCATCTACTCAGGAAAATCTCTCTAGCATTTCTCCCTATCTCTGCTAATCATCACATTTTTCTTCTTTTGTCATCCTTTCTCACTAATATGTAAACGTTTTTTTTTTGACTTTAAAAATCTGCTTCTTACAATTTTTTCAAAATGTTGATAAATGGCAAATCTTGGTAAGGGATGTCCGTGAGTACATTACAGAATTCTCTGTATGTTTATATACATTTAAAAATCTATTATGCAAAAGCAAAAATAAAAACAAAAAACCTCTATTGACCTTTCTATTCCCTTCTACATACCACGTAAATGCTCTAATTCACATTCACTTTTTTTCATTCTTTGGATTCGTTTTCTTAGCAAATTCTGTCATATTTAGTATCAAAATATATCCAGAGTCAACACTTTACCACCTCTAATGCTTCCTGCCTGTCTGGCCTATATCATCATCAGAAATCATTTGAGTTATTTCAATAACCTTGTAATCCCTTTAATCTATCATCAAGAAAATAGAATGATATTTAGAAAATTAAGTCAGATGTCTAACCTTTGCTTCAAACTGTCTATTGGCTTTCCACTCCATAACAAAGTCCTTTTTATGCTTTATAACCTCATTACTCAGAGTATGGTCTATTATCTGTTAGCTTGTAAAATTTGGAATCTCAAGTTCCAACTCAGACCTACTGAAGCAGAAGCTACATTTCAATAGGATGCCAGGATTCACATGCACATTATTTGGGCAAGGACCTACACAGTCTGCAACATCCATTTTCCATCATCACTCTGATATCATCTCCTACTATTCTGTCCCTCACTTGCTCTCTCTTCCAGCTAATATAACCTCTTTGCCATTCTTTAAACATAACGAGCATATTTCTATTTCAGGGCCTTTGGTTTACCCTTTCTTCTGTCTGGATAGCTCTTTTTAAGATATCTGCAAGGCTGTGCTTTCATTCAAAGGTCACTATCTCATCTTTTCCCTGGCTACCTTCTATAAAACTTCACAAACACCTTTGCCCTCATCTTTGTTTCTTTCTCACCTTTTTCTTTCTTTTTTTAAAAAATAGAATTAATCATCACTTAACATAGTACATATTTTATTCAGTTATTTGGTTTGTTGCTTGTATTTCCTAACTAGAATGTAAGCTCTGTGAACTCCATGTTTTGTTTTGTTTTTTTTGTTTTCGTTTTTGTTTTTTTCTGTTTCCCCCTCCCCGCCCAGCAACGTGATTACTCCAGCACTTGAAAGATTATCTGGCAAGTACATCGTGCTTAATAACCATTTCAAGTACATGGTACTTAATAGCCATTTGTTGGCGGATGAATGCGTCTTTTTTTATTTTTCTAGTATCGGCATAGAAAATGTTCTTTAAGCGTCATTAAGACCTTTATCCTTGACCCCAACCTTTTTCTTTATGCATTGGTGCTGTCATGGTCTCCTTTGCATGTCTTTACTTCCCTGGACAAATCTCTAACCTAACAAACGTCTCGTAGACTAAGCCATCTTCCCCCACCAAGCAAGGCTAGACAAAAAGAGAGACCTGAGTTGCCATTGTATAAAGCAGGATTACCTGCCTCAAATGCTCACGCAACATCATCTAACAGTTTTGTCAAATTTTGCTAGTATGACTATTTCCCCATTTTCCAACTACCAAATAGCTGTTCCTTTTTCTACATGGAGCAGTTTCCCTGATACTTTTCTCACCCAGGATTAACAGACTCCACTCAAAGAAGCTCATCTAGTGACCAAAACACCCACTGTTTTATTCTTTTAGCGTCACTGTTCTCCCATATGAAATTCTGTGGTCAGTCTTGAAAGTAACTATTTTTCTTCCACTACACATGGAGGAAAAACAGATGTAGCAATTTAGAATTTCATAATTTTCTGAATAATGTACAGAAATTATTTTCTTAGTTTGCACACAGTTTCAAAATGATGATGGATGGTACGTGTTGTGAAATGTATCTGTAAGATCAATATTCCTTTGACAATGATGTGTTTTTAAAAAAAAATATTACAACTTCATAGATGTGCAGGCCTTAGAGATCCATTATTTTATAATCTTGTTGAAAAAATAGATACTTAAATATATGTAAAAATATGATTTAAATCCAAGTTATATTATTCCTATGCTTAGGCTAAGAATCATTTTTTTTACATTTAAAACATATTTTCTTCTCTTCTCCATCAAAGTTCTTTGAAAATTTTTGTTTAAACATTCCTTTTTTCCTATTTCTATATAATTTATTGTCATTATTATTACCAATAAATATAATGTAAAATTATGTTTTAAAATATGACAATTAACCTTCTAAAAATAGATTTAGCATCTATTAGATATAAAAGCACTATGTAAATGCTAAAATAGACTTATTTCATTGATACAATTAATCTGTTAGTGATAAGGTAACTAATCAGATTTACAAACTGAAATATCAATGATCCATTGTATGATCAGAACAATTTTACAATTTTACTGCAAGTGGTATAAATGGACTTGAACTACCTCTATCAAACAAGAGTAATTTATTGGCTAACATAACCAAGGGAAAGACAGAGTTGTAATAAGAGCCGGGGGAATAAATGTTATCCTCTACACTCTGCTTTTCTTTTTGTTGACTTCTCCCACGTTTGCTAGACATAATGTTACTGGCAGTCTCCACATTTAAGTTTCCTAATATATGAAACCTGAATTTATAAATCCCAAGGAAAGATATGTGTTGGTCCTAAGTCAGATTGTAACTCCATTAATAATAATCACCACGAACAGGTGATTCAGAATCTGTAAAAAGATGAAAACTTCCTTTGGAAATATCTAGTTCGTATTAGGGCAAGGAAACTCCTAGAACATATGACTGGGAGGGTTGTGCGTACGTGGTGAATAGCTGCATCGGGCAGACAAAAGAGCAGATGTTTTTTAACAACTATTGGTTTTGTCTTTCTACTTTCTAATTGGAGACTATTGTAGAAATTTAATTGTACTTATCCTTTTTTTTTTTTTTTTTGCAACACAATAAAAGGCCTTCCGTAGCTTGAAGGCAGTGACTGAGACAGTTTAATTTATACATATTGTCAAAATTTCACAGAGAGGCAAGATTAGGTTGATTCCAAAGGAAAGCTGCTCACTTGAAGCAATTTATGGGGGTTACAAACCTTTCCGAAGACAAGTAGCTTTGTGATGAGGTTATGGACTGAATGTTTGTGCCCTCCTCCCAATTCATATGTTGAAATCTAATACCCAATGCGATGGTATTTAGAGGGGAGCCTTTGGGAGATAATAAGGTCATGAGGTGAGCCCTCATGATTGGGATTAGTGCCTTATAAGAAGAGGCTAGAGAACTAGCTTCCTCCTTTTCCATTATGTGAGGACACTGAAGTCAGAAGTTTATAACCCAGAGGAGAGGGTTTCACCAAAAACTGACCAGGCTGGCACTAATATCTCAAATTTCCAGCCTCAAGAACTATGAGCAAATAAATTTCTGTTGTTGATAAGCCATTTAGTTTATGGTATTTTGTGATAGCAGCCCAGGCTGAGATATATGATAACTAAACTGTTATCTTGGAAAGTAACTTGAAAATTTTACTGTCAGGAGTTTTTCATATGCTCAAAAAAAAAACTTTAAAAAACATAGTGGCTTAAAGAGAAACTCTATGATACAATGTAATATAAATAAGTATAATAATATAAATAAATATATTGCTATTGAGGCAAGGCTCAGAAAGCATTATCTTTTAATTCTTTCAAATAAACAAAATTGTCTTCCCATTTTAAATATATGTTGTTTACTTTTCAACAATTAATATTTTTCTTGTGCCTGAACTTTGTGCACTATGTCCGTGAGATCCTAGAGATCTAGGCAGCAGTTTCAAGGAGTTAGAAACCAGGTATAAAAATGACCAAATAAATTTTTAAAAACCTAGACAATTTGTTTCTTTAATCTCTTTGCCATTATTTTAAGAAAATATATTAAAAAATTATTTTAGCATTAATTTTGTAAATTGTTATTAATATTTTATTTTACTCAGCAATTACTGAGTGGCATGGAATGCTACTATATATTTAGGAAGCATATATTGGTGATGCACAACTATGTAAGCTCTATGAAGAAAGATGTTTCGGTGTGTTCTGTTCAGTGCTTTATCTCCTGGCACATAGCAGATGTGTCATGATTTTATAAAAAATAAATGAACTAATCTTTATCATACTGTAATTCTAGAATACTTTCTACTGATATATATTAAAATGTATCCTGCCATTATGACTGTGGACGTCAGATCCAGCTTGAGTTAGCAAACATAAATTAAAAAAAGTAAAAGGATTAAGGAACTTATGTATCCTTTGATCTTACTTTCATATCATATCTGAAAATCATGGGGCAAAAAAGCCAGAGTTAAATTTAACCAAATGGAAGAAGAATCTTATACCTGGACATCATGCAAACATTACCAGATGATATGGATCTATTTTATGAGAAAAAGCCTTAACTTTTAAGATTGGATATTTATAAGAACTTAGATTTCTCAACAGAGAAACCATGTATTAGAGCATCACATAAGTTTACTTCATGCTGAAACAAAATAAGTCTCCATTTAGAAGGACTTCTGTAGAGCCATGTTCAGTCACTTTGTGCCTTTGAACTGTCAAAGAAAATTGCCTTTGTCAACAAACATCATCCATTCTAGAAGTACTAATATGTTTTGCACTATTCTAAAGCAAATCTTGAAGGAAAAGGCCACTGTCATTTGCATGATGCATGAAACTGAACAAAATTATAGATGTCTTTTAGTAAAGGCAGCTCCTAGTCTTCATCAACTGTGTGAGCACTGTCACCATCAAAGAAAAATTTGCATTTTCTGAACCTGTTTTGGAACCCAGAAAGAATATGTGTCTTCAAAATGGTGAAAGTGTCTTTGCCAAGGAAAGCTTCCACTGGGAGACAAATCTTGGTATTCTGTGCACAGGTGGAGCACCTGCAATGCTTGGCAACACATCTGGTTTGGCTGCTATCTTGAAGAAAGGTATTCTACATGTCATAATGACTCACTGCCTTCTACACCGGCATGCAATGTCATAGAAACTCTGCCAGCAGTTCTGAAAGGAGCTTCATCTATCGCCATGAAAAATCAACTTTATCAGAGCCAAGGATTTAAATCTTTCATTTTGGCACCTTTGGTCAAGGGATAAGAGAAAAACATCAACTTCTTTACTACATGTTCCAAAAGAAAACTTTAAGTGCTTATTGCATTTTGAGAAACAGTTTTACCTTCTCTCTCTCTCTCTCTCTCTCTCTCTCCTCCTCTCTTTCTCCCCGCTCCTCTCCCGCATCCCCTTCTCACTCCCCCATATGTATGTATGTACATATGTATGTATGTGTGTATGTATATATTTATTGGAGGGGGACAGAACTACTTACTAAGGAGGAGTTGATTCATATCTTGGTTAAGGAAAGGATATTTTTTTGACAATATGTATGAAGTAATTCATTTAAAACTAAGCCTTGAATTATAGATGCTGCTAAAAGCAAAACAAAACTAACATAGCACTCCCATCCCTACCTCAAACCACCACCGTAACAAACCACAAACTATTGCATCCAAGTTACCAGTTCTGAATCAAAGACTAGAATCAGGCAACTATTCCAAATTTATAAATGCTAGAATAATCATGTTTTTAGTCTGTGTTAATCTGTGTTTCTACTGTTTTGTGATATAGGATTGGTAAATTCTCTGTAGGGAAAAAAATCTACAAATTCTTCGAAAACAATAGAGGCCTTCTCAAGATTATTTCTGCTCAAACAACTTAAATGTTGAAACATAGATTTGTGATCCTCTTCTTCCTGATGGAGAGAATCGCTGTGGCAGACTGTGATCTAGATGACTTTAGGACAAAGGACTTGCCAAGCCAGGATTTCAAGTCAAGAAGTCCCAGGGAATTCAGTTGTTACTTTCAATGTTTACGTGCCTGGCAGAGCCATTTCTGAAAACATCGATTACACTCATGTATCTTTGTAAACAAGGTTATTAGCACATGAAGCCATCTAAACAAACCACCAAAAATATCAAAATTAGATGTCAAAGATAATATGCATGCTTTCAAATCAATGGCCATTCCATATTTTTAAAAGTTGAATGATAGCAAATTCTTGCTGCAGTTTCCTTTGGGGTAGAATTTGTCATGTTTATAAAATTCAAATCTTAAATTTTTGATGGCTTAAAATTTTAAGTAAGCGGCCTTTAATTATATTTATAAATACATGAAAGCAAGGAAAATGTAAATCTTTGTAAAGATTTCTTTCATGTTACGTTTCTACCATTTTGTGATTGAATAGTTTGGTACGATTGTTACAAAGTTATGGTTTCCAAACCTAACTAGGTACTCCAGAATGACCAGCAGTCTAGACCACTCACTTTCTCCAGAAGACTTTGTTTCCAGTTCTCCATGGCAACAATCGAAACTTCCTTCACACATTTGATTTATGACCCTGCCATGCTCCCCTTGCTCTCAGTAATGGTCTTGATTTCGCCTTTACAGAGCCATTTTCTCAACTTTCATCACCAAACCTATGAACGAATATAAATCTGCAGATCTACTCTTTTTCCTTTCTCTCCATTTATGATGGCAATTACTACAAATGGCTGAAATCTAGACATGTCCATACTCCAGGTTCAGCCACAGTAATGATAACACCTCTGGAATGGCAGATTGCCCAGATATAAGAGTCCCTAAATGCCTGTGTAGAGTTCAGCCATTCTATCAGCTTGGTCTCATCACATTGGGGAGAGAAAACTGGATATCTTTTTCCTCCAAGTAAGGGTATTTATTATAAGGTCCTTTATTTTGCAATGATTTAGAGAAAACTGGATATCTTTTTCCTCCAAGTAAGAGTATTATAAGGTCCTTTTTTTGCAATGATTTAGCTTTTTCCTTAATTAACTGAAGTTCTATCATTCTTTTGTATGATCTCATCTACTGCTGTGGCTTTAATTATTTTCAAATCATACTAGTTCTAGGATGTCTTTCCACAGCCCAGAGCTGCATATCTAAATGTCCCACTGGATACGTGGATAGCCCATAGAAATTAAAATTCAAATAGCCCAAAACTTAATCTCTTCTTACTCAAACTTTTGTTTCTTCTCTGATGTCTATCTAAATGAGGAGTACCGTCAGCAACTCAGTGACTTAGAATTGAAATCTTGGGTTAATGTCCAACTTTTCTCTCTTTCACCTCTCACATCCAAATAAATAAAATTATATCTATTCTACTTCTTACAAAAATCTCACACACCCAATTACTTCTCTTTATGTTCCTTGCCAAGAGTGCAGGACATCATTATCTCTTCTTTGAGTTGCTGCACTTGGCTTATTATTGCATTCCCTCATCCCAGATTTTCCCCTATTTAGTCCATTCATCAGAGAGCTTAGAGTAAGCTTTCTACAATGCAAATTTAACTCTACTTAAAACTCTGCAGAGATTTTCCAGTGTTCTTCAAGAGTCAAGATTTTTTAACAGGGTTTACAAGGTCCTGCATGGTCTGGCCCCTGTTCACTTTCCTGATGTTATCATTGTTCCTTTCTTCTTCATATGTCATATTCTAGCTTTTCTGAGCTGCTTAGAGTTCTGCAACTACTCTTTCTTGTATCCACACTTTCCAATGATCTGCTTCTTATGCTAAAAACTTCTCCATCAACTGACTAATGTCTACTTCTCCTTCAGGTTTCAACTAGAGTTCATTTTCCCTGGAAATCTTTCTTGATTCTTTCAAGTCTGGCCTAGATGCCCCTCCTATATGATAGAGTACATTTACTCCCAGTAAATAGCACCAGGCATGTTGCATTATAATGTCTCTTTACTATTCCATTTCTCACTGGAGAGAGACCAGGTTTATCTCATTTCTTTCATACACCCTACACTCTGCCACCCCCACATCTATTATGTTACTAGCATGCAGTAGGAGTTCACTAATGATTTATAATAGAGATGAATTGCTTACATCATTTAGTTTAAATTTATTTTATTTTAAAAAATTTTTAAGTTCTATTTTATATTTGTTTCAAGTATACAGTACAATGGTTAGACATTTATATAGTTTATGAAGTGATTACCCCCAATTACTCTAGTACCCACCTGGTTCTGCACATAGCTATTACAATACTACTGACTATATTTCTTATGCTGTACTCTATACCCCCATAAATATTTTATAACTACTAATTTGTACTTCTTTATCCCTTTGCCTTTTTACCTAGTCCCTCTGGCAGTCACCAGCTGGTCCTCTGTATCTGTGAGTCTGTTTTCGTTTAGTTTGTTACTTTTGTTCCTTAGATTCTACATATTACTGAAATCATATGGTATTTATCTTTCTCTGCCTGACTTATTTCACTCACCATAATACCCTCAAGGTCTATCCATGCCATTGCAAATGGTAAGATTTCATTTTTTTAATGGCTGAGTAATATTCTACTGTAGTGTACATATGTATCATACCTTTTTTATCCAATTGTCTATTGATGGGCACTTAGGTTGCTTCCATATCTTGGCTATTGGGAATAGCACTGCCATGAACATAGGGGTGCATGGATCTTTACAAATCAGTGTTTTGGTTTTATTTGGATAAATACCCAGAAGTGAAGTTCCCAGGTCAAATGGCAGTTCTATTTTCAAGTTTTTGAGGGACTTATAAACTGTTTTCCATAGTGGCTGCACTATTTGGCAATCCTACCAACAGTGTGCGAGGGTTGCCTTTTCTCCACAGCCTTGCCAACAGTTTAAATTTATTTTAATACATTTTCTTGGGAAGGGTTCATAGCTTTCATTAAATTCTCAAAAAGGTTCATGGCCTTAAAATAACTAAGCATGCTTATATGATTGCAGTATATTAACTGTTAAAACATCTTTGGATAAAATCTTTCAGATTCTAAGAGAGTATACAAAAATAAACTCTTTTTATCCCCCAACAATGATCAATTGAAATAACCACAGATGGTTATCCTTTCATCTCAAAACTGACAAATATATAAGTATTACTGGCCCCAACATACATATATGTGCATGTGTGTGCACATGCACTCACACAACACAATTCTCTGTTTGAAACCACTCTTTATATCAGTGGACATGGGAATTGCATGAAAAATCTGAAGGCTTTCAAGAACCTATGTTTCAAAAACAAATGAGGGGACAAAATCAAGAATAGGTTTGTTGACTTTTTAAAAAATTTTTATTTTGAAATAGACTCAAAAGAAATTGCAAAAATAGTACAGAGAGGTTCCATTTACTCATCACCCAGCTTTCCCCAGTGGTAACATTTTGTGTAATTATAATGTATTATTAAAACCAGGAGATGAGTTTCTTTTTACTAGTTTTCCATGTAGGAAATATTCTTTTCCGTGACTGAATCCCTTATTTTCACTATGTAAAAATGTCTACTATTTGAACGTGTCAATTCAAATATTTTTTGAGTTACTTTCATTGAACATTTTAATATCTATCAGAGAGTATATTCTTTCAAATTCTTCAAATTAATCACATGGAGTAGATACTATTATTACCCCAATATATAGATGATAAAATGAGGCATAGATAAGTTGAGTTACATGCTTAAGTTTACACAGGTAGTAAGTATTAAGGCCAGATTTATGAATGCAGTTCTTCCTGAATTTAGAAACTTTACTACATTTGAATGATGTTCCACTTCCAAAAATGCTTTCCATTTCTGAAAGAGTTAAAGATTGATTGAATATCTCTCATAATAAATAGATTAAACTGCTTAGACACTTGCTTGCATTCTTCTTAAAAATGTCTAAGATTATCTCCTGTGAAGGGAGGAAAGTCTGGAAAGAAAGAAGAAAGTAAAGATCATGTTTACCAGACCTAGGTGGAAGGCTGGGATTATCGAGCCTTCTAGGGTGCCTGTGAATGAGGAAGACAGAAAAGTGTTAAAAAACTGAAGGCCAACATCAGATAGCTCAAAATATTGCCCAGAACAGGTTCTAAATTCAGGAAGAAGAATTCGAGTCTTTTCATCATGCTCTTGCAATACTGTACCTCCGGGATCTAGATTCAAAAAGACACTCTATCAACGCATTAATCATTCATTACTGATTTTATGGGCCAGTTCTAACTCTGATTATTCTGGTCTCATAGGTTTCAGACATAAAACATAAATATCCTGGAAAGTTCCATATTATGCATTACCTTGACAAAATTCTCAAATTTTATGTCTCAATTTTTCATACCTGATGATTTTATGGCAATTTTGACCCACATCCTGGTTCATACCATGTGCCTCCATGCTTTGTCCCTTCCGCAAACATGGGGTCGAATTATTTATATTAATTTGATATTTTCTCTAAACATAGAAACAATTATAACATTCTTTTTATATGAAGGTACATTTTGAAATCTTAATAACTGCTTTCCATATTACTTTGGGATTCAAACTGTTCAGAAGACAGAAATTGCCAGTCCTCTCTGGTTTGATTGTAAACAACTGTCCCTTAAACATTTTCTCTACGGAGCAGTTCATTGTGAGGAAAAATCGTTTTATTCTTAGGATAGTTTCTAATATATATTATAAGATAAACTCCTTCCTCTGGTTCTTGCCAGATGTCTTAATTAATCTTTTTCATATTAATGTAAGGCTCAACTGCAGGACTCGCCCAACTCTTTAAAAAAAATCTCTTCTAAAGTTAATAACCTCAGAGAGTTTGCAAAACTGGTATGAAATTTACAGAACAAAGCTGTGGAGAGCCACAGGCCTTCTCTAATAAAGACATAGCTTGTTTCTACTGCACAGTTTTGCTTACACAGCTTTATAGATGTTCTCTGTCTTGAGGGTACTAAGCCCATTCAAATGTACTATTTTTCTTCTAATTGCTTTTCTGCCACTGGCTTGTTAGCAGGTCTCACCATCTCTCTCACACACACACACACACACACACTCCCTTTCCCCTTTCATTATTTACCTCCATCTCAGCATGTCCATCTGCTTCAGGATGTAGGAAACACACTGCCCTTAAGAAGCCAGCTGAAATGTGCATATCTGAACCTTCGTGCAATATTTATAAGCTCTGTCAGTTTCTCCTTCTTTTTACTTTCTGTTCTCTGATATTCAGCACTTTCCAAAAAGAATGTAATGAAAAAAATAAGAAGATCAAAGAAGGTGCTTATCTCCAGCGACATGTCCAAAGAGGCTCTCTGGCCCTCTCTAATATGCTCATCTAATTTGCTCCTGAGCCTAGGCCTGGAAGAAAAGCATCTTGAGAAAGTTTTCTTCCATGGGCTGAGCCATCTGCTAATGTAGGCCTGTGCCAGTAATTTACAAGTAATGGTTTACAGCTGTGAACCCTGGCTTCTGAGCTGTTTTGGTCATTTAGTAATTACAACAGTTTCATTAACATTTAAAGGGAATACTCTGCTCAGTATCAATTAGGGACTATCTGAAACTGTAGCTCCATTTTCATATTTGCATTTGACATTTAATATTCTGCACACAGAAATTCTTGGTCTTGAAAATGCATTGCCACAGAAGGTCAAAATTAATCCAGAGCCCATTTCTACCTAGCTCTACTAAGCTTTAGGAAATATTCTGCAGAGAGTGGGAACATAAAAGGTTATTTTGTGGCCGTTTTCCACATCCGAACATTTAAGTACTTTTCCTACCACTAAACATAAGGTTACAGAGCTCTCCTCAATTCTTGTTATATCTCCTGTTCTGGGGACATTCCAAACTTATCTGAGACAGATTTGCGTAGCATTAAGCAGAAAGAAGACATCTATTACTTGCAAATCTTACATAACTGCAGTGATATTTAACTTTTAATATTTGAGGGTATTGGGGTGTTGTGGATTTCAATGCTTAAAAATAAATAGAATGAGTCTATGACAAAAAAGAAAAAGTCTTTCTAAAATCATTTACATCAGGGAAAAGATCTTGATCTCTAATAAAATTTTTGAACAAAGGATGTTAATGCTAGAGTTTATATCAAGAAACAAAACCTCCCATGGTAATTTGAATTTTGTGTGGCTGAAGATGGCCCAAGGATTTGATCTCTGATAGTAGGTGATCTGAGTAGAAGACAGACAGAGTGATAAAGAGAGCAAATTCGAGTGGGCGGAAGATCTTTAAAAGAGTAGAAAATTAGAAGCTCCCATTAGAAGAAAGAGGATAGTTCGAGATTATTAGGAGCAGATCACAGAGGATGTCATTATAAATAGTTTGAGTGACAAAGGTTAAAAACAGTTCAAGCTGAAGTCTGGGGTTCCTTTTGGCTCTTGGTTCCCGGGGCCTGGCTGTGATAAGAGGTGAATCATCGAGCATAAACCATTAATCAAAGGGTCAGAGGTAGTGATAAACCCATTGAATGAAGGAAGAGTGATGAAGAGAGTGTTGAAAGAGACTCCTGGGGTCAGTGTAATTGAGTTCCACACTGGTACATGCAGCTGTGAAACTGTGACTTACCTGATGTGGCACAGTCTGCACCTTGAGATAATTTAATGGAGTTTTATTTGTTTGAATTTTAAAGCTCAAGCTAAATTTTGCGCTACTCAAGCAGACAGAGTGACTTTAGAAACACAGATAAAATCAAACTTAAGGCAGGGAGAGGAATCTGTATGTCTTAGGGACTCAAGATTTGAAAAATAGTTCTACTTTCCACCTCCCAGCATGTCAGCCTCAATCAGGCACCTGTAAGAGGTGAAAAAGAGCAGTGCCAGCCAGTAAGGACATATCCTGATCAGATCACTTAGATTTTCTTCAATGTTTATATTATATAATGCATGTAATCTGCTAAAAATAAGATATTCTTTATAAAACAAGTCATTCAGGGTCAGCTTTATTCAGCATACATGAATGACATTGTCTCATATTCCTCAGTTCCTGCAGAACTTACTTTCCATGGTTTCTTATTATTTATTAGACTAATCTAATAAGTTTGTTCTGTCTTGTCAAATACTTTATGTTTATCATCATTTCACTGCACATGTCCAGTTGGTTTGAATATTTATAACTTTTCTCCCCAACTAGAATATTGACTTCAGGAGGACAGAGTCAGAATCTTTTGAACAGAATCTTTTAGAATCTTTTGAACAGAATCTTTTAGTTCTCAGCTGGGGCCTAGGAAATTATTACCAGCTTTCAAAATTTGATCAGGCAGGCAAAAAAGGAGACCTTGTGATCAGAGAGGTCAATATAAATAAATAAATTGAGGAAATCTAGCCTCCAAGACTGAAGGTCAGAAGTATGACTTTAGTTCCTGAAAACCTAGAGCCTAGAATGATGTGGCATTCCAGATATGAGAAATGGAGATCTAGGTTTCTAGGTGAATATGAAGCTTGAGACCAGAAGGCAGTTTCCTCTGTTTGCCAGGTCATCAGAGAAGCAACTCTTCCATTGGCTCATGTATGGAGAGGAGTACTTTTTGGGACTTTAGGCATTTAAACACTCAGCATGTGGTTGGAACTGGTGCTCTGGTTCCAAAGGCGGTGGGCTTGGAACACTGAAGAAAGGGTTCTTTCCAAAAAACAACACAAAGAAATAAGAGGATTACAGAACATATGGACAATCAACATTATATTAGAAGCCTCTGTCTGGATATTACTAATCTTGGTAACCATTATGCTAGCTCTAATATTTTCAGCAAAGTAAGTCACAGATCTAGGATCTTGGGAAAGTTTGTGATAAAGAGGTCCCACAGTAGTTTGCAAGAATCAATTCAGAAGCTTAGGTTGTAAAGAAAAAAATTTTACTCCTGGAAGAAACAGAGAGAAAAAAGCCAAGGACTCAGTAATGTAATGGGGGAGGGGAGGAGAAGATCCAAGACTCAGGAAGTGAAATATTAAGTGTTTACAAGAATATTGAGCCTGATTCTGAGTCCATGGGGACTGACCTCTAGCTGCTCAAGTTTCTTGCGTCATAGGTTCAGGTGTGCCCATATCACAGGTAAGATATTGGCTTTGGCCATGTTGGAGAGAGATCAAATCATTCATGACCATAATCAATGCAGAGTTGATCAAATTGTAATCTTAAACACAATTTAAAAAGCAAAATTTTTTAAAATTACAAAACTTGCATGTACTTGCATTTTTTTCTCTGTATTAATCAGGATAATTAGCTGCTGGGTCATGTAAGTGTATAAATCTCAATAGTTTAATAAAATGGTGGCTTATGTCTTACTCATGTATAATTCACCTGTGACTCCATGCAGTCACATCCAGAGACCTGGCTGTTTCCAATTTTGGCTCCACTTTCTTCTACATTCAAGTAGCACTGGGTAGAGAGCGAGAAGAGAGGATCCCTTGGGCCAAGGCAGATATCAGTCAGAATTCAGCAAGTCGTTAGAACCAGAGTCCAAATATGACATTGGAGAAAAAAGATATTTTCTTATTTCTGTTTATAGCAAATAGAAGCTGTGAAATGTTGTCTACCTGTGGCCAGAAGAGAGAGGGAGATTGGTTTAGTAAAAAACTAACACATGCTCTGTTGAAATTATGGAATACACAGATGACTAGAAAATAGAAGAGAGAGAAAAAAAACTGTATTGAGTTTCATAAATTTTATAAATTTTATTTCAAGTTATCTGCCAAAGAATTTAAAGGTAGATAGATATTATAATCCCTCATTTTCCAAATGAGAGATTGAAGTCCAGAAAGTTAAATAAGTTAGACATTATATAGGCAGTAGTTGTCAGACTGAAGGTAAACTCAAACTTATCTGTATCTCAAGAACCTACCAGAGTCTTTGATGAGTATTGTTATAACATAATGGGGCAGAGATCAGATTCAGAAAATTACATGCATCAGTCTATAATGTGAATGTACCACTCATTTATGTTTTTGAATTAATAACTTCTCTGAAGCTGTGTCAACTGTAAAATGGAACAGTCATATTTGCAGGTTTTTTTGGTGATGATCAAAGAAATAATACACTATTTCTAAAGCTTTCTCGAATATTGGAATTACCTAGGATGCTTATGAAAAGTACATATATGTCAACAGCTTATTTTCAATCCTGATAGAATGCTTTTGGATTGAAGCCTGGAAATTCACAACTTTAGCAAACAGCCTGGGATAGCTCGTGAAACACTGAACTAAGGTACATACGTTAGCACAGTTATTATCACCTAAGTTAGAGCTTAATGGCCATTGCTATTAATAAAGTTTCTAGCTTGGTTACTTATATTTCCAAATATTATCTGCTCCAGAAGTCCTCCTCATTACTCACTAATTACCCATCAATATTGCATTCTCTGGAGCCTTCTTCAAGCCTAGGTCACAAATTATTATCTACTTTTTACTTTGAGGATACCGAGCTCTGTCTTGCAGGAAGATTTTATAACTTCAAGCATCATAAACTAGATCTGGCTAATTTAAGTAGAAAAATAGTTTGTTACAGATGATTCAGAATCTCTCACAGGGAAAAGGCATGGTCTAGAGAATCAGGAATTTTTCCAATATCCTTCTCCTCTGATTCTGCCAAAACTGGATACCAGTTGCTGCTCTTAGTCCCTTGTGTTGCTTGTCTCTTGCCTGTATCTTAGCTGCAAAGGAAGCTGGAGAAGTGAGGCTATTATGAATTCTTGCTCTTCTATGACTCATAAGGTATGGAGTTTCCCAAACAAGAAAGGGAATCCGCAAGCTAGATGATAAACAGTTTACCATACTATTCCCTTCTATGCCTACCTCACCCTGGAGTCAGAGTAAGGAAATGCTCCAGAATTGAGGACAAATGAAAACATAGAGTCACCAGATGAAGGAAAACAGCAGAAAATGTGTTTTACACATTTGAGAATTTAATATAGGTACAAATATCATATGTATTTAGTATGTTTGTTTGATGACTCGAATGAATAATTGATAGAAGAAAGGAAGGTTTTCTGAATTAAATTCTAACATTATACATGGTCTCAGAGGAACTAGATTTCTGCCTTACGATCAGTTTCTCAATAAAATTTGCTAGTGATTTCCCCTAATCTTCTCAGAGATAGACCATTTTTGGTTCTTTCCAATGGTAGCCCTAATGAGTACTAATGAAACTCCCTAACACTGTCCCTGGCTGAAGTAGTTTATCACCCTATTTCATACAATTTTGAACTGTTAATCAGAAGTCAAGAGTATAAATAAAAGAAAATATTCCTTTATTCAGATCTTCAAAATTATTTTCCTGGAATAATAATAACTCAGTAAGGAAGGCAGCTGAGTAAATAATAACAAGAGAGGATTATTTGTCTAAGAAAATTGTTCCAGAGAAAGACTAGACATCCTATAATCCCTTCAGCTCATTTTCCCCCCACGTTTCTAATTGCACAAAGGGTGACAGCAGTTCAAAATTACAGAAACACAGGCTAATTACTTTGGGGAGAAACAACTAAAAGTCAGCAGATAGTAAACCTTATCAATTGAAAATATAGCTTAAAAAAACTGGTGATTTTCTCCCTAGGTTATTTATCTTTGCTGCCATCAGATGAAAATCACTCTTTAGTATGAGAGTAGTAAAAATTATGTGAGTTGAAAAGTTTATGAAAATATGTTTATTATGTGGATGGTTACATTTTTCTTATTTATACTGGAGTATCTTTTTTTATGAAAGACCACAACAGAAAGCTATTTTCCCCAATATCACAGTAAAAACTGTATTAACAGTCCTGAGAGATATCACCACTTTTAATATCTCTGGCATGTTAATATGTCAACATTCCGTGCAAATTTAATTTTGGTGTAAATTTTGATGAGGTCAATTTTTTAATATTCTAAATTAATAGTATATTTTATCGGTGTTATTTTTTACTCTCATCCTTTTTACATATTGTATTTATTTAATTTAAAAATTTTACTAATTCATTTATAAAGTAATGTTAGGATTCTGAGAAGAGAGCAGAGTAGGAAGCACCAGAAATCTGTCTTCCCACTTAGATAAGAACTGTGTTCGCAGAATCAGATTGATGTAACTAATTTGGATCTCTGGAGACTATATTTAACAAAACAATCCTTTAAAAGTAAGGGGAAAATTAAGACATTCCCAGGTAAACAAAAATGTAAGAGATTAATTACCAGTGGAATGACTCTGCAAGAAATGTAAAAGGAATCTTGCAAATTGAAATATAAGGATATTAATTCAAAGCTGTATGAAGAAATAAAGATCTTAGTAAAAGTAAAGACATGAACAATTATAAAAACTAGAATTATTGCAACAGCAGTGTTGTTTTATTCTATTTTTCTATTTTGCATGATTTAAGAGACATAGATTTAAAATTTGTTTAGTCTAAAGGCTAGGATCAAAACTTTGGTTTGTAACTTTATAATTTGTTTCCTACATAATTTAAGAGACAAATGCATTAAAATTATTAGTTTTTGTTTTTTGGACACACATTATGTAAAGATGAAATTTTGGGACATCAACAAGTGAAAAATTTGGGAATAGAGGTATTAAAGATGCAGAATTTTTTGTGTTATTTATGTTAACTGATATAAATTCAAATTAGAGTATTATAACTTTAAAATTTTAAATGTAATCCCCATGGTAACCACAAAGGAAACAGCTAAATATATACACAAAAAAAAGTGAAAAAAATTTAAATGTTTTGGTACAAAAAGTTAAGTGATCATAAAAGAAGCGTTAATGCAGTAAATGAGGGACAAAAAAGTTAAAAGACATATAGAAAACAGCAAAATGACAGAAGCAAGTCCTTTTTTATGAGTAATTACTTTAAATGTAAATGGATTAATTTTTTTAATAAAAAGACATAGGTTAGAAGAATAAGAACATGGTGTAAATATATGCTGTAGATCCAGAGCATATACATTTGGATCTACAGCAGTAGATCCAAAGACACAAATAGATTGAAAGTAAAATGATAGAAAAAGTCAATACATGTTAAACAAAAGACAGCAGGGTTATTTATACCAATATCAGACAAAAATACTTTAAATAAAAAAATGGTTACAAAAAAAGGCATTATATATTAATAAAAGGTTCAATAAAGATATAACAATTATAAATATATTAATATACCTAATAATAGACCATTCACATATAAGTGAAAATTGTCAGAATTGAAGACAGAAATAGTTCTACAATAATTGTTGATGACTTGAATACCCTACTTTCAATAATAGAACAACCAGACAAAAGATAAGGAAATAAGAGAACTTGAAAAACACAATAAATCCAACTAAATCTAATGAATGTATACAGAGCATACTACCTAACAATATCAGATACATATTCTTTTCAAGTGCACACGGAACATTTTCCCAGGATAGAGCATATGTTAAGCCACAAATTAAATCTCAATAGATTTTAAATATATATAGATATCAAAAACAGTATCTTCTCTGACCACAAGGAGATAAAGTTAGAAATCAATAACAGAAACAAAACTGGAAAAATCACAAATTTGTGAAAATTAAGCAACACACTTTTAAATAACCAACAGATTAAAGAAAAATCACAAGGAAAATTAGAAAATACTGATTAATGAAAGCAAAAATAGGACACATCAAAACTTATAGACACAGTGAAAGCAGTGTGAAGTGAAAATGTATTGCCATAGATGCTTATATTAAAAACCAAAACCAATTTCAAATCAGCAACTTAAATTTACAACTTAAGAAAATAGAAAAGAACAAATTAAACCCAAATATAGCAGAAGGGAGGTAATAATGAGAATTAGAACACATAAAACAAAATGAAAAAAAGGAAAGAAAAGTAATAGAGAAAACCAATTAAACCAAAAATTGGTTTCTCTCAAAACAACAACAAAATTGACTAATCTTTAGCTAAACAAAGAAAAGAGAGAGACGACTCACATTTCTAATATCAAAAATGAAAGAGGGAATATTACTACCTATTCTGTAGAAATTAAAATATTATCAGAGATTGCTACAAGCAATTATACAACAAATTGGATAACCTAGATGAAATGGAAACAATTCTAGAAGCCCCAAACCAAAAAGACTGAACCATGAAGAAATAGAAAATCTGGATAGACCTATATGACCAAAAACAAGTGTTGGCAAGGATGTGGAAATTGAGAGTCCCGGACACTATCGGTGAGGATGGAAAATGACACATACATTGTGAAAAACAGTATGGCGGCACCTCAGAAAATTAATAAAATTACCGTGTAATCCAGACATTTTACTTCTAGATATATACTCAAAGGAATTGAAAGCAGATCTCAAAGAGATATTTGTATAACCATGCTCATAGGAGCATTATTCACAATAACTGTAACATGGAAGCAATCTAGGTTGTTTATAGACAAATAAATAGAAAAGCAAAATGCGGTATCTACATACAGCAGAATATTATTCAGCCTTAGAAAGGACTAACATGTGTCAAAACATGGATAGAACTTGAAGACATTATACTAAGTGAAATAAGCCAGGCACACACAAAAAAATGCTTTATGATTTCATTTATATGAGATATTAGGGCTGTTAGAGAGAGAAAGTAGAGTGGTTGTTGTCAGGGGCTGAGGCAGTAAGAAATGGGGAGTTATGATCTAATGGTTATAGAGTTTCAGTTTTGCAAGATAAAAAGAGTTCTGGGAATGGACAGCAGTGATAATTTCACAAAAACACAAATGTAGTTAATACCATTGAACTGTACACTTGAAAATGGTTAGGATAGTAAATTTTATGTTATATATATTTTATCATAATAAAACAATGGGGTAAAACATTGGTAGGAAAAAAATAGTGATTACTACTACTGAGTAGTAGATTAAGGTTAAGCTATTTTTCTCAAAGGATGTTATATCAGGGCCCTGGACAAACTAATGACACAGACAAATGAGGTAAATAGAGTTTAATAAATAAAATATCTTCAAAGGTGTGAGCAAGTTAAAGGAAATTGACAAGGATGGTGAACTCTCCCAGGACCAATAAACTGGGCATGTCATTACCATGATTTGTTTGAATGGCAAGGGGAGAAAGCGGTTACCAGGATCCAGAGACAACAGTTGGGGCTGAAGACAATCAGATTTAAAAATGCTGCGTTCTTTGTTTAGAAAAAATTGCCAACTCAAGGCCTGGCAGGGAGGAAGCCAAAGTCATTGAAACATAAACTCAATCTCTTCCTTGTCTGCATTTTCTGCCAGTGCTTCCCAGAAGGCAAAAGGGGCTCAACTGATACACTCGATAGAAGTCAGCTTCCTTGAGCACAGAGCAGATAGAAATTGGATTTCTAGGAACTAACAAGGCACCTCAAAGAAGGAATTGAAGAAGGACTCTAACAACTGAGATCGGCCTTTGGCCAACAGCTGGCAAGTTGAAGCCCTCAGTCCAACAGCCTGTAAGAAATTGAATGATGCCAACAACTACACAAGCTTAGGAGCAGATCTTTCCTCAGTCAAGCCTCAGAGAGAAGCATATTCCTGGCTGACATTGTGCTTGAACCTTTGTGAGACTCTGAAGCAGAAGATTCATCTCAGCTGGGCCCAGAGTCCTGGCTCATAGAAACTGCAAGCTACTAAATACATGTTGTTTTAAGTCAAGAAGAAAGAAAGAAAGAAAGAGAGAGGGACAGAGAGAGAGAGAGGAAGGAAGGAAGGAAGGAAGGAAGGAAGGAAGGAAGGAAGGATGGAAGGAAAGAAGGAAGGAAGAAATATGATTAAATTATAAAAATATATTAACTGGAATAATGACAAAATAACTCAGATTACTTCTACTCTAACAGAACTTTTGACATTTATATATTTCCTTTCAATTATCCTTTATCTACATATTCTTTAGAAATTATTTAAGCATAATACCAAATAACTTTATACTATTGAGTTACTTTTCAGCCATTTTCTTTTGTTTACTAGGAACTATTAGAGATTATGGGCTGAAAAAGTTTAACAGTAACTGTCCATTCCACTGACCCCTTGACCTTGAACAAATGTTAATTTAAGGAGGAGATAAAATTATTGGCTGAGTTTTATGACATTAATTCTCATTGTCTCTCATTTCTAATCATTTATATGGATAAAAATTGGCCACATTTTGATACAAAGAAAGTCTTTGAGTATTTTTTGTAAACCTTTGCTTTTAGCAAAAGAATAAAAGAAGAATGAACATCAATATTTTACAGCTATGCTAATAAGTCAGGATGGGTTTGGTTAAGCTGTGGTAACAAACAACCCCCCAAATCTCAGTGACATAACAAAAAGAAACATTGTTTCCAAATACTCAAAGATATCTATGAGTCCAGAGCAGCCACCTTCAATAGGTGACTAGGGCTCCTTCGAATTTTAATGAGGCCTCTTCCACAATCAACCTCAAAAGGCAGGAAAGACCTAGAAATTAAACACTGATTATTAAATACTTCCGATTGAAATATTTCACTTTTGCTAATATTTAAGTAACAAAAGAGTCTCATGACCACTCTTGATTATACAGGGCCCAAAGGGCAATTCTATTGTGTGCCCAGAAGGAAAGGGGTTCTGAATATTGTCAAGCAAAGCAGGTATAATGTTGACCACTGCATTTCACTGATACTTTCAAATGTCTATTGCTAGCAGTGAGGTAAAATAATACCTCAAGACAAAACTTTATTTTTAGATTCTTAGGCCCCTAATTCTTTAATTGAAATATGAGTAGTCCCTTATATAGATCCAGAGTTTTTTGTTTATTTTATTTATTTATTTAGTTAGTTAGTTACCATGAGGATATGGATTTCTTCCTCTTACAGTCAAATGATATTATTGTAGGAAAGGAAATAAGCACTTGATCTATTTTTCATAGTATCAATAGGAATGACTAAATATTTACAAATGATTTTGAGAGCTAACAGTCACTTTCACCTTCAGCAAGATCAATACTGATGACACTGGAAAGCCAATATTTCATTAAGTAAAGTCAATAAGAATGATACAGATCTATATAAAATGGGAAAACTAGAACTACTGCACATTCTATTAAAGCTTACGATGTGTATAAAGAAGATTTATGTGAAAATAGCTAATATATATGTGAGAATAGCTAGATGTAAATATAACATTTTAAAAAATACCTTCAAGTGTAAAAACATGTTTTTGTTTTGTTTTATTCATTTCTGCTTTAAAAGTTTTATTACTTGATTTTCTCACAGCCTCTGGAAGAAGCATCTATATCCATATTTAACCCAGACTGTGGCTGATTAGGCCCAGATGGTTCACAATCCATTGGGTGACCAAAAACCAACCAGAATTTTTTCTGATAATACAAACATTGAGATATCAAGTGGTATTTGGATTTGAAATTCCCAGTAAGAAATCAAAGGTGGTGTGAGTGTTGGGCTATTTGCAAGAGAAGGAAGGATCAAAAAGCTGGTTGGGAGGTTGAAGAAAATGAAGCAGATACAGGGAGAAATTAAAATGACATCGACTGTTGGGTGTTGAAGGATTAGTATTTGGTAAACCTTAGTCCCAAATGGATTATGTTTCTTGAGCTTAGTTACTTGTAAGAATTACAAAAATCCCTTTTATTGAAGCTATATTGAGTAGGTTTCTGTTCTTTGCAAACAAGAATTTTCAGTAAAGTGTACATTGAAAATTCAGCTACCTAACACACAACAGTTTATGGTAACTATTCTGAAAATGTTACAGAACACACCATTAAAAATTACCTTATATTTGCACAGATTTGCTTATTCTGAGATCAATGTGTGACTACCATGTGCCTAATTGTAGTAATGTTAGCAATAATAACAAAAACTATATCAAAAGTAGATTTAAAAAATAGATAAAAAAGCATATAAAAAAGCTATATCCAGAAAGTAGAAATTATCCTTAGTTTTGTGTTCAAATGAGATGATGAAGCACAGAGATTTATAAACTTGTCCAAATTCAGACAAGTAGCAACTGATAGAACTGTGATTTGAAAACATACCCTGTTGTACAGGGCATCTCATATCTGTTGCTGCATTAACTATTTCACTCAGGACTAGATTTGGAAGGCTCTATGTAGCTTTTAAAGGTCCTACTATTAATTACTCATTTTATGTGAACTATATTTCTTATTATTAAATTATAATATTTATCATAACATTTTATATTTATTTAATTTTATATATAAAAAAGGATATTCTTTGATTAGTGATGATTTTCATTTATACAAAGAAATATATTTTCATTACTATCACAGGGCAAATCAGAATTTTGCATGCTTATTGGTTAAAAAGGAACAGAATTGTTTATCTAGGCCATATTTTAAAAAACCAGTTATGGGGTCACTGATTTCTTTGTATATGATTATGATAATATTCCTTGAGAAAACAAAAACAAAATAAAACAAACAATTATGAAAAGGGAAGCACTGTGTTCCTAAACGGGGAGAGATATAAGCATCTGAGAAGAGTTCTTCAGCTAAAACCAAGTATTACCTTCTGATATCCCAGTTTCTCCTTTCCTCTTCTGCCATTATTGACTCATTATTTTGGAAATTATACATGTAGGTCTTCAAGAATTATTTTTAATATTACCAGTTTTTATAGGATGGAACACTACTTGAAAACATTATCCACTTAGAGCTGTGGGAATGGTAACTTCCCTGCAGAAAAAATCAGTTAAAGGAACTAGTCTTGCATATCTGTTGTCCAGGATAATTAGGGGATGACTGGTGATAAAAAATTGTGGAAAGAAGAAGGGATAAAATTGAAAGCAGTTTTCATGAGTTCTTTCTTTTTACTTTTCTTTCTTTCTTTTCTTTCCTTTTCTTTCTTTCTTTCTTTCTTTCTTTCTGTTTCTTTCTTTCTTTTCTTTTCTTTCTTTCTGTTTCTTTTCTTTCTTTCTTTCTAAACAATAACAACAACATATATGCTCTCTCTCTCTCCTCTCTCTCCTCCTCTCCTCCACTCCCCTCCACCTCCCACCTCCCTCCCTCCCTCCCTCTCCCTCCTTTTTCTCTCTCCCTCTCTTTCTCTTTCTTTCTTCTTTCTTTCCTTTCTTTGCTTTTTGTCCATGCTGATCATTGTATAGCACAGAGGGCTATGTTGTTAGAGGCAGAGCATGGTGGCTTAAGGAGACTACGTGTAGAGACAAGCTAGCATCAGAATCCTGAATTGACTTCTACTTGATCAATAACCAGTCGTGCGAGATTACGGAAGCCACTTTAATCTACCTATGCTTTTCCTTCATGGATAAGATGAGAACAGTAAAATCTACTATAATGGAGTAAATTTATTATAGGAAGCATCCATCCTACCTCACTGCTCACCTTGTCTGTGACTTTTGTATGCATGTGTATAAATGTATTTATAAAAACAATTATGTAGTGTTTAGTATGTGTTGAGAGATGTGATGTGCTATTTATATACATATTATCATATTTAATCTTCAAAACAACCCTTATTGTAGATTTTATTTTTATTTCATTTTACAGAGAAAGAAGCAAAAGACAAAGAAATAAAGGAAATTTCTCCAAACATCACAACTAAGGATTTTAGCAACTAACTCCAGAATTTACACTCTGAATCACCTTATTACCATGCAGCTTGGATTTGTTATTTTGGGAAATATAATATATTGCATATGTGTCCTAGCTAGACTTAGTAGGAAATTAATTATTTCATCTTAAATAGAATGACTATGTATAAGATGAGGACAAAAAAATTTTAAGAGTTCCTTTTAAGCAACTAGATATATGTATGATGGACAAAATGACCACTCTAACCACCCCCTGCTCACAGCCTAGACAAGGATTTTAGCCTCCTTGGACTTTCCCTCATCAGCAGACCCCCTTACTAAGCCAGACTGAGTAATCATTGCCACTAATGTTTTTGTGCCATCTTGGAAACACTAGAATAAAAACTGATCCTACACTTCTGTGGCTGCTGCAAATCATTAAGTGAATCATCTTAAAATAGTAAAATATCTAGGACTTATCTGATATAATACATATGTACATCAAGCCCATGGCTCCAGGCTCTTAGAACTATTACATTCCTGGGTCTACAGTGGGAATAAAAGAATCTGTAGTTGATGGAGTGGAGAGGGAGTAGAGAATACCCTCCTATTTATAGCAAGGTGTCTGTCAACCTGTGGTGGGATGGCTCAGGATGCCTTAAAATGCCACACTTCAGTCTTACAGAAAAACAACAAATGCAAGGAAGATCCAATATGACTGGTCATAGCTGTATTAATAAAAATTGATTGATGGCTGTAAGACTAAGAGATTGCAGATAACAGAAAGAGAAGCTCATTTCAGGATTTTCTATGAATTGTTCAAAAACTTCAAACAGGATCTCTGGAGCAATATCATCAGGTCCCAATGTTAGAGGCCTTTTTGCTCTCATTTTTAGCTACCTACGCAGGTCATTCTTATCCACCTGGTCTACAGGGTTCTTGTGATGTTTAGAAATATCTTTCATTAAGTGCCTCAAGTTTACATACAAGTAGGTATTCAACAAAAATTTCATTCACATTGCTAAATTTCTGCAAAAAAAATGTAGACTTGCTTCTACGATTATGCAGCACTTAATAAAATAAGCTCCCCTCCTGTATGTGCCAACTTTCCCTCTCCAGACGTGACTGTCATTCTTATTCCATGTGGGAGAAACTGAGGTACTGAGAGACCGCTCAGAGTGACACGCTAGGTCAGGCTATACATAGTTCAATTCTGCCAACTCCCTTTGCAAGGATGAATGCCTGCACCACTCTGTCTTCAACATATTAATGTATATAGCAATCGAGCCATGTGGCAGGTACTTTAGCCAAGAATAATACCCAGATTCCAAGATTTGAGCACCAATTATCAGGAGGTTCAAAGCACTGATTTATCCCAGTCCCTGCTTCTCCTCAAGCCCTATACAGAGCTCTAGTGATGAACAATTGAGGAGCAGCGTCTTTCCTCATGTTCATTACTCTTCAACAAGATCTTAACTTCATAAGGCCACCCTGAAAAGGCTAGATCAGCTCTAGACAAAGTAGCAGGTGCATTTATCAACTGCTTTTGTTTGCTGAGTCAGAGAATGCTGTGGTTTTTAACTTTTTTTTTCTACTAAAGAAGTTACTTTTTAAAAAATATATATATATTTAGGGGATTGCTAGCTATTCATGACAGCATTTTCCTCTATAGTACCTGAAGAAGGTATTTAACCTTTTCTCCCAGTTTCTAAAATTATGTCTTTTCAATAAATTGTATATATTGTGCAATGAAATGCTAGAGAATTGTCTTATTACCTCGCCCTCCAAAATACTAGCATATGCCTAATTAATACAAGGATATTCCATAAATCATAAGTGCCAAGGAAAAACTATGTAACTGGGGAAAACTTTACAGAGAATATCAATCAGATCCTGGTACTTGTCATTTAAGTAGAGCACAATTCTCTCCAGGTTTACAATCCTCTCTCACAGCACCAATCAGAGCATTTAGAAACATTAACTCCTTGTGCTCATCATCCCCAGAATAAATGAACTCCAGCTGGCTCTCCTTTTTATTGCTCCGAGTTTTTTGAGGAGGAGGGATGTAGTATTTTTATAATGTTTTGCAAGTCAAATGAGTAAGTTTAAAAAAGAGGAGATGCTGAAAAAAAAATCAATACAATGTCCTTATTTGGCTGTGCTTAGTTTGGCTAATTATTGGGTACAGGTAATAAACGCGGCTAACGGCTTAGCAACAGATGGGGAGCTGGTACAAAGCTGTAGGTTCTTCCTCTGCTTGTGCTGTGACTTCCTGCAGTGTTGAACAAGTCATTCAACCTGTTTTTGATTCACTTCCCTTTCACTAAATTATGGATAAAAATGCCTACTAGGTATGTCATACATTGTTGAGAAGAATAGCTCATAGGAAGATCACAAAGCACTTTCAAAGAGTTGAAACGCTCCATAGGCACAGGCTCTGCAGAATCAAGCTGAACAGGAGGCGATGCCCCTTTCAGTCAGGTCCTCTGTTCCCTATTTAAAACCAAAATGAATGCAAATCTGAAAGTGACTTTGCATTTGCCACGCAACCCCCCTGCCTCTCAGGCATTCTATCACTAACTGATTGTAGCTATGCAAATGATACTGTTATCTGTGGCACACACTGGCGATTGTACTGCAGCACCAGCAGTTTAAAATGCTTGATGAATCCAAGGCTGATTGGCAGCTCCAAACTTATCCGTGACCTAATTTGTGGTCAGGAAGTACATACAGATTTGGATAAGGGCAAAACCAATGACAGCAGACTTTCCTTGAGGTTTTAAAAGACTTGAAGTTTGGTCGCCAGGGATTTAAAAAAATAAAAATAAATTTTTTTTAGTAAAAGGTCTACATCTGGGATCTGGATTGAAAGCAAAATTCATCAAATGCACCAAGAATTTTGAAGCTCTACAGAGCTTCCCAGAGCAAAAGTAATCCCAAGATAAAGAACAGGAACAATTTCTGCTGCAGTTGAAATGATTGCAGAGAGATGATGGGTGGTGATGATTTCCCCACCGTTACAGGGAATGGAAATTTGCTTGGTCCCCATGCCAAAGAAACAATGGATTTACTTCAGTAATTCCCAGGTGCTTTAAACGCTGGGTCCTGTACTAAAATAAAAACATATAAATAAATAAGCCACATGTTAGATTATGTGGGTGTGAGAAGAAAATCAGAGGACACTAACATGTATTGATTGCTGGCTGGGTTGACAATACCATCTCATTTTATAGACCGTGGTACTGCACTATAGAGAGGTCAAGTGACTTGCTCAAGTTCACCGAACTGGTAGGTGGTGGAGCTCTGAGAAAAACACACAGCCTCTGCTCTTTTCACTTTCCCAGGCTGTCTCTAGAAGTGGTTGTCTGGACGTATATACCAACCGCAGGGAGAAAGAAGACCAGCTGACCTGCGCAGTACCCCAGGCCAGAGTACAAGAGAAGATCCTTTGGTTGACTTGCCCAGCCGCCCGCTGTTTGGAGCTCAGCGAATTTGCCTCATGGGAAGCTCAGTTGTCTTCCTTCCTCTGAGCCACCTCTTCTCTGACTGGTCCCCGCAGCACTGCCTGTTTGCTGTTACTACTTCCCAGTGATCAACAGCTATTTTATGTTTCCTCCCATTGTACTTCTCTGCACCTTTGTAGTCCTACTGCCCACCTTCTGCGTGCAGCTCACCTTCATGTTATTGAAGGGCGGTTGTGTTTGTGGCCCGTTATTATGTTCTTGAACAGCCCTATGAAGTGGAACTTAAAGGGGCCAGCTTGTAGAGGAACACACATTAACTATCACTTCTCTCCGTATCTCTCACTTTCACTAGGACCTTTATGATTGTTGCATATTTGGAAGTTCAAATTCAAAGTCTGTTGTTTTTTTTTTTAATCACTGGTTAAAATACTGTTTAGCTAATATTAATTGAGCACTTATTATGACCAAAATGTTATGTTAAATGAGTTACATAATATTTCACTTAAGTCTTTAAATCAGCCAATGAGGCAGATTTTAGTGTTAATTTAATTTGAGAGACCAAGAAACTGAGGTTTACGATGATGAAGTAGTCTGTCCAAGGTTACAGAATAAGTAACAAGCAGAACCAGGTCTCTGCAAGTGGCTCACACCAAAGTCCTAAATCCACTAAAATCTTAACTTCACCCAATTCTTAACTTTACAAATTTCATTCATCTCTATATGTTAATGTCATTCTTGTAATCCTGAGCTATTCCAGTTCTATATCCACAGTACTGAATGTACCACCCACTATGGACTCAGGTAAAATTATCACATTTATATTGTGATAGAATGATTGAAAATCAAAATCAAATTTTACATTTACTGTCTCCAATCTGACATCTATTTGTTTGATCAGTTTAGAAAATGTGGACCAAATTGCTTGCTTGTTGTTGTTGTTTTTATATGCTTATTAAAGTATCCTCAAAGATCTTACTGTAATCAGAAAAACCTGGTTTTATTATCTAACAGACTAACATTCTGGCTGTATAGACACAATTTAGATCTGCCCATGGAACCTTGGGTTAACAGAGGGAAGTCTGCTGCAGTATAGACATCCATGGATGTTTTGCAGAACAGAGCTGTCATGCTAGAAATAATGCATCATGATGCACATTCTGGACAACTTTAATAATGCTCCCATGAGTGTTCTTAGTGCTATGTTGAAACCCTCTCACAAAGCACTTATAGTTTTCAGAAAATAGTTGAATGTTTAGTATGGCTGGAGTTAAGGTCGAAAAGTAAATTAGAGATAACTCCACTTCTAATTACTCCACTTTGCCCATTACATTTCAATAGCATTTTGTTATAAATATCAGATTGCACTAGTACCTTCAATTGAGCCGTTTTCCTGCAATTACTTAAATTCAGCAACCAGCTCTGAAACTTACAATTTAATTAGTAAAAATGCCTCTTACTTATTGAAAACTCAAAGCCAAAGCAATGATCTATCTACTGGTAGTAGAGAAACACTGCTGAATAATGCCTGTGTCCTACAAACATATCTTATTGTTTTGAACCATTAAATGCTGATATAGTAGTAGCCAGAATCATGCTTAAGCAATAAGCCATGACAGGGGCTCTGCCCCTACATGCTGCCTGGGCTACATTGTTGGGAGTTTTTTAATCTTGCAAGAAGGAGTGACTACCAAACGTATTACACTAACTGGCTGTTCCTTTCCAATATTATGATAATCGCTTGGATTGTTCATTATATATCTGCTAATAATTACTATACATCTTAAGTTAGGAAAAATTAGATCAAATGTTTGCAGACCGAAACAATTAAAAGAAAAACAAAAACAAAAACAAGGATCACAATGCATGTATCCTGCCTCGGGTATTTCAAGTGTTTGTTTCATAATTCATGCCCTCAGCTCCTCCTTCCAGGGATCTTGTCCCTCTTGGACCAACGTTTCTTTCACCTCCATCTGCAATAACACTTTCTTTTTTATTTTAGATTTTTAAAAAGCTATCTCAGGAATTTTGGTGTAGCTCCTGATTCAGCTGCATTGATGGTAATTGAGAGGGGAATGCAAACTGAACTCAAGTACAGCTCCACTTAAATTTACTTCCCCTGAGAGAAGAATTTCCAAAGCTGCCTGTCCAAAGGATTCTGTAAAATCTGTGTTTGTCAGAGCAGCCCTTCATTATATTTTATTCTTTTTGAAATGATCTAGAGTACTATGAATATTATCACAGCTTCCAAAGAAGGTGGGTGAATGAAGTTTGTCTGTGTTTAAGAGAACACTAATGGGTCTTGAGAGCTTTCCTTTTTGTTTAAAAATAAACACTGATATCTCTGAATAAAATATCATGACTGCACTGTCATTCTGTTTACAGACCTCTCTGTGGGGACTTTCTTCTGCATTGAGACAGCCTGTGAAGATCATCGTTCTTTTATATTTAAAGATGATGGGTAGCCCCTGATCCTTTTATATCTTTATTTCTGTGCCTGTGGATAGAGAAGTTCATATTATAGAGCTAGAGATAATTATAGATATTAATATTGGTAGATACAAATATAGATATGAATGAATTTAACAATGAAGAAGTCTTGAGGAATGACTAATGGCCCCTTATGGGGATTTCTGACTTTTGAGAAGTATATAAACTTTTCGGCGAAATATGGCCAAAATGACACTTAAAATAGATGTCATTTTCAATGACAAACTGTATCATTATTACCATTTTCTTATTTCTGCAATAGTTCATTGACATCAGAGCTATGTGCAAAATTCTGGGATTGGCGAGCTGGACGAGAACTAGGGAACAGATTTCTACACACACAACTTCATAAACCAGGACAGGGATAGGTAAAAAAGTGTCACTAAATTTGCATGCTCAGATTAGATAAAACTGCAAATAAAAATTCTTATGAGGAAAGACTTCATGGTGGAAGTTACATTTCAATAACAATTTGAATGAATAAAAGAACCGGCGAGTTGAAAATTAGTAAGATACTCCTGCAAGTGATTTAAGTAAAAGGTCAGAATTAGAAATGTGATCTAGAAATTTTAGAAAATAGTATGCTTTTTAAAAGTATTATCTTTTTACTGTAGGCAGTAGTTCTGTACTTAATCACTCTCTTGTTTCTGACCATGAGTCACATTAATGTGGAGTCTTGTAAACCTCAGGAGCTCTGAGGACAGTCTCCAAGGTGAACACTATCTGAGAACACTTATGAGACCTAAGTGGAACAGAAGTCACCCACCTTCCCTTCTATCAGTCCAGCTCCTTCTTTCTTCCTTTCTCTGGTTTCCCAGAAATATCTTTTTGAAACAATTTAACATTTTCTTGAACTCCTTTTTTCTACCATAGTTCCCTTTCTTTACTTTGGTACAGTTCTAATCTCCTGGTTGTTATCTCACCTTTGATCAGTTTTTAGTCATTAAGTCACTCTTTAATTTACTAAGTCATGTAAAATATTGACTTACTCTTCCTTCATTTTTTTTTAGCCTCTCTTACTTCTCAGGGGCACTTGGCTCCACATTAGAATTCTCTTTATTCTGTTTTTTCTTTTGCTTCCATCTTCACATTGGAGGAGGCAGAGACTACAATAAGCCAAAAGAAAAAAAAAATCTATCTTCCTCTTCGGCAGTGGTTTGTCTCTATATTATCCTTATTAGTTAGTTCTGGAAGCAGTTGGGTTGATGTTGAACAGGAAAGGGAGACTCTACTATTCACTTGATGGCTATAGTCCCCTCAGAGATCATGATATTTATGAGGAGAGATGGGGAAGTTCAGATAATTAAGGCAGCACTGAAGAAATTGAGGGCAAAATTGAGATAGAGTCAAGATCAGATGAGGAGAATGCTCTCAGAAAAAAATAAAAGTGACCTAATACTTATTGAGAATAGTCCTAACCAGGGACGAAATTGAAAGTGATACTGTGGTGCTCCAACCTGACCCTCCTTCGGGACTGTGGAACTTATTCTACAAGTTCCCAAGAGTGTTGGCTGCTGACAGCTTACAAGCCAGATCCTTCTCCAGAAATTGTCACCGGCAGAAAGAGGCTGCCTTGCTTGATATGAGAGCAGCTCACAAGCGATGGCCAATTGTTGCAAACTTCAGTGTCTCAGAATCTGATGTCCAGGAAGCCTGAACTCTGGCATGTCTGTTCAAAAATTAATATGTAATAATATATAACATTTATGTATAACAGCATGTTGTACATCATTTCCACATAGTTTGTAAAATAGAATTTAGAGAATGGACATGCATACTGCCTTTCCTACCAGACATTGGGCATATAACCATAAAGCAGTAAAGCTCCACACTCAGGGCAGGGAGTATAATAGTGTCAAAACTGAGTGTCACCACTCTATCACTGTTCAAATTTGATAAGAAGATGATGTCCATTTGAAGTTCTAGCCCTGAGTAAGAAGTGACTCTTCCAGCTAGAAAGAGTTTAAATCCTCTCAAAGAACATGCCGATCCCAGAGAAAGCCGACACAAACCACATGATTTTAACACAGAGCATTTGGTCTAGAGTCAGTGAACTATGGCATCACCAAGCCATTCAGCACGGTCCAACAATTATGGGAGGAAGGAAAGTCTCCCACAGAGACCAATGAATAATTACCTCACAAAGACGGTACTTTGATCAAGGACACAAATACATGATTAAGATATTGTGCCACAAAGTGACCTAAGAAAACTTAGTTATGCACAACTATCAGGCTATTTTAGAGTTATATAGCTGCTACTTCCCATACTTCCTAACCAAGCAATAATGAAAGCAAATGTCAGATCAAATTCTACCACCCAAACAGACATATATTAAACAATCGTTTGTTAGCAAGTAGCATTAAACATTTCAAATCACTAACTCTATAAAATGAATGAAACCTCAGTCTTCCATATTTGTAGCTTCTAATCTAGTACTTTGCATGCGAAGGGCACTTGTAAGTATAACAATATTCTAGAGGCAAATTGTAGGATGCAAGACCAGTAGACATCCAGCCTCAGTCACCATCTAAGGGTATGCCTTAAAGGGCTTGCTAGAGTTTTATACCTTGCTCATGAGAAAGTACAGATTGTTTCTGAAATAATTAAGCCAATCCACATATCTGAATAATGTTAATTTTATTAGAGAACAATGATTTCCAAAATAAATTAACATACATGTCAAGTCACAAATTTCACCAATAAAAATCTATCTTCATAAATGAATTTAGTCAAATAGCTAGGCCTCTATGTTGATCAAACTTATAAATTGCTAAACTGATTGAATGAATCCGAACCTTAAGAAACTGATAATATTCAACCACATTTAATCAACAAATGGCATTTGGTTGTGTCCTTTCTAATTAGGTATTCACTGCCCCTTGGAGTGATTATGAATAGGTCAACTGACAACCTTTAAAGTAGTTGTTGCATACATGACCTACCCTGAGTTATTTTTAAGTGAATTTCATTCATCAGATGAAGTGATAATAAGGACACTGGAACACAGAAAAGATATCGATAGTCCTTTTTGTTTTTTTATAGGAGAAATAGAAAGTGAGAGAACCAGAAAAGGAGTGAAATTCAAGCACAATCATTCACTTAGTCATGCCACTGATAAGTATCAACAATTTGTTGGTGAGAAGCAACTAAAGAACATCAAAAATCCAAAAAATAAAAAAATAAAAAATTACCACCCACTATCTAGGAGAGCATGAAATGAATCAAGCTTTACATTTTTTTTTATTATCTCCATAAATTTCTGAATTAAAGGAGCCCTTCTCAGTAGTTATTTGTGTAAATAAGTGGACCATTCTAACTATTACAATCAAGAGTTGTCTTATTGAGGCTTTTGTTTGTTTGGCTGTGGAATAGGTTAAACTATAAAATAATAGAAAAAAAGGAAAGAGTCAAGGTCCTATGGTAAAGAGATTTAAGAGTTAATACTTTTTAAAAGATCATCAAATTGCATTTTTGAACTGTAATTACAGATATAATAAAAATTCAATCAATAGCATAGATATAACAAGACTCACAGACCACCATTTATTGATTTTATAAGCATTACACTAGTATATCTGATGTGCTTGGTGTCTCCAAGTATAACTAATTCAAGCATCTGTTCAAGGTGGAGAAATGCTAAATCAATCTTGAGGATGGTGACATTTGTACAGAGTGATTGGCCTTTGAACATCATTTATATCTCAGAGAGAAAACACATTTTAGTACTAATAGCTAAGGATTGGTTAGGTATGTGTCAATATAAAAACAATTCTAACAAAAAAGCAATCTAAGAGAACAACAAAATCATCTTAAATGTTGGAAAGGAGCAACTTCTAAAGGAATAACACTGCTTTTCAAATATCTCTTATCTTTAGCATTTATTTTTGGTATTTATTAGTCTCAATAAGAAATATGACTACCTAATAATAATCAAAGTATCTTGTTTTTTCAACATTTATTTTTTCTAAAACTCTATGAGTAAAGATCTCTGAATAAAGATTATGAGACTCAGAATTATTCTTATCTTTTGTTTCATAATTGCTTTTGGGGATATAATTTTCTCTGGGAGATGTTGACACTAAGATTCAGAGATGTTAAATGAATTGGTGAAAGGCAGATAGTTCCTTAGTATTTTTTTTTTTTTTTTTTGGCATGCCATGCTTAAATAAGCAGCTTTTCATGGTTAAACTCTTTTAGGAAAAAGAAACTATTTAAATAAGGGAAAAAACACAAATATTTATTGTGCACCATCTATATGTTAAGCATATTTTCATATAAATTATCAACTGCTTATTATTCTCATTGTGTAAACATTGATGTTGTGATTCAGTGTAACTTAATTAACTTGCTTAAGATTACAGAATCGCTGAGAACTCCACATTAAAATCTATTTATATCTGACTCCAAAGGCCATGCCCATTCCATTGATTTAAAATTTCCCTGCCAAAAAATAAAAAAAAAATATAACCTGTGTACCAGTCGTCTATGTATGTTAATATCATTCCTGCCTTTCCTCTCCCAGGGCAGCCATCAGCACTCAGAAAAAGAAATCTCTGCTATGATATTTGACTCTTCTGCTCTGATTCTTCAATAATGAAATATAAAAGGTAGAAGCTAGGAATGGAATTGAATAGATTACAAATGTCAATGGACTATTTATAGGACTTGTACCTCATATAAATAAAGGCTGCCTTCTCCAGCACTAGAATTATGCTGCATACCCTTTAGGTGCTAAATGAAATTAGAGGTGGTGTAAGCCATCAGCACCTCTCATCTGGGCACACAGCCTTCATCCACACCTTGTCAAGATTTCTCTCAAGACCAGAAATGCCACGACCAGCTTTGGAGCCATGCGAGAACATAAGTTGTCCTTTGCCATCTCACACTAAGGGATTTGTTCTTCATTCTTTGTGTCATGCTTGAGGCCCATTTGGCATGCATTCCGTAAGACTGCACTGACGGGCTATGCCTAACTTCGGGGAGGAAAGCATGACACTCACCTACTTTAAATAAGCATTTTCTTGCCAGTAGTGCTGCCACCCAGGAAGATTCAAATTAGATCAAATCACTTTTTGAACTCCTTTCTTTTTAATGGTAGGGGATTTTTTTTTTTCAAGTTTCTTATTAATTTTTTTTTCTGTACTTCTTTCCATACCCATATTTCCTTCTTTATTTTTCTCACTCAGACATTGAGGATGAGGTTTTGTTTTTAAAGTGCTGTAGAGGTTAAGGGGAGAAAAAAATGTATTAAAGTATTTTCTCTTCTAAAAAGAAATGCAATACAAACCCCAGAAACCTTTTTCTCTTTGACCCAATGTAATGAAAAGAGAGTAGACTTTAAAGTCAGGCAAGACTAAGGCTTGAATCCTGCTTCTGCCATATGAGATTCAACATCTCAGACCCTCTGTGTTTATTATTTCTAAAAAAGAGAAAATTATTACTTTGCAGAGTTGATAATATTCGAGATGATAGGTATCTATCACAAATAGCCTATGGACAGCATTTAGTTAATTATGGCTACTATGATTTACCTATTACTACTATTGTCATTTTTTACACTGATTCAATAAGAACATTGCTCAATCAGAGTATTATGAAATGTAAAACTGTAAGCCATGATACCTGGCTGAGATGAGCAGGCTGTTCACGGCTGCTATGCTCCAGGAGACGCCCAGGAGTGCAGCATCCTTTCTGCAGGGCATGCCAGTCCTCTCTCCTTGGATTCTCCTCTCTCTTCCATGTTTGCAGTCCCCAAATCATCTACTTGATAAGTGAATGATACATTTGAAGGCAAGAATCACCACATGCCCACTCTAGTACATAGAAGGTACTCAACAAAACACTTGTTAATTAATTCTATATTCTTGGAATGTAGGTGTGTGAGGGGAGAATGGAGAAAGATGAGACTAGAAAGAGAGACAGACAAGAGCTAGGTTATAGCAGGTCTTATCCTGCACACAAAGCTAAAGAATTCTTTTTCATTTCCTTTTTTTTTTTTTATAAGGAATAGAAGGTGAAGTTCTTTGAATAGATGAATAGCATAGTTAGATTTATATAATATCTCAGGTATATGAGTTATGCATAGATGGGGCAGTGGTAGGGTAGATAAAGCAGAGGAAATGGAACCAGACATTTTAAAAATGCAGACTTGATAGAATGATAAGACTTGGTGATGTCTTTGAATAAGGAGAGAAGAGGGTATTGGAAAATAATTTTTGATCATGAATTGTTGATTACTTAAAGAGTTCTATTTATTCCCATAATTGATTTAAAAATTAAGCTTTAATGACTGATCATATCTTTAAAAAGATAGTCATATTTCTTCACCTATTCAGACATAAGCTTTTCATATTTTATTGAATGTCAGCATCAGGACTGATTTTAAGAATATATGAGAATTCACACATATATTTTAAACTGATCCAGTGTCATAATATCATTTCAAACAACCTCACAAACTCAGCTTGAGCCATAGTTTAGATTCATACCTTTGCATTGATTTAATACTCTATTATTTCCCTTCAAAGAAGAACTATTTCAACAATTTATTGCTGAGGCCAAGGGCACTCTTCAGTGGTCCCTACATACATTGATTTCTACTATGACAGAAATGTTTTACAAATTTTCTAATGCCTATTGCTTACATTTTAACTCTTTATCTAGTTATCTCTTTTTCAAAATTGTAAGAAAACACACAAGCAAAATAATCAAACATATAAAACAAACAAAAAAAATGAGCTTATGAGAGAAAATTCCAGGTTGAAAGAGCTGCAAAATTCCAGTTGCCTTGTCCCTCTCTTGGTTTTGCAGGATTTGTTTAAAAGGTGATTTTATGCTGGCTTTATAAATGAATCTATGAGTCAGTGAAGTATAATTCGAGAGCTTCATAGAGTTCTGTTACAGTAAAAGAGATTTAGATTCACGACTGGGTCTTTGTTTGAGTTCACTCAGCCATTGATATCGTGGCTGCTCATTGTACAACTTGGGCCTGAATGGAGATTAGTCTTATTTAAATATCTTTGAGCTTATTATCATGACTTCTTTGAATTATTATCACTTATATTATATGTTTCTCTTTCTTTTGTTTTCATTATTTCCCATGACTCAAAAAATTTTCTTTCTTGGTATAGAAAACACAGTAATTTTTTAAAACTTCATGCCACCAAAGAATTAATTACCCAGTGCATTCACATTTTGTAATTGAGGGCAGTGCTTGATTTTGCCTTTATAGACTAGGTAGGTTTGGTTTATGTATAGACAGTGACATCCAGTGCATTACTAACCCCTGCCATTTTCTTAGATAACTCTTCCTGACTCATTCAATCTCATCTTCCTCATCTCTGCTACAAGGGGCAAGCCTCTAGAATGAAAATGATTTTCAAGTTAGGACAATAATTACTTTCAATAAGGACAATAGTAATTTTGCTTTATAAAAATTATTTATTTTTCCCTTTTCTAAATCATATTTAAAACACTTATTCACCAAAAAAGCATTTTTTTCTTAGTATTTTAAAAATATTTTTTATCTTACAAAAGGGTGATATGTATCTTTATATTGGCATATTTGGAAAAACAGGAAAAAATGAAAGAAATCACTATGTTTCTCTATGGTAACAGCTTTCACTCTTATAGTCAAATTAAGCATCATTTCAAGTCTTGGGACATAATCTGACATCTCATTGGCCCACCCTCTTCCAATTTTTGCCACTTTCCAAAACTTGGAGCTTCTTGTTTCTTCTGCTTTGAATGTTCTATCCACAGAACTGAATAAACATGATTAATTTTCATATTTCAAATTTCAGTTATAAAATCATTTCATCAGCATGGCTTTTCCAACTATCCTATTTGACTAAACTTTCTGAAATTTTTCTAAATCTCACAACTTCTCAAGAAAAGCCAGAAATTAAAAAAAAAAAGAAAAGAAAAGAAAAGAAAAGCCAGAAATTTGGATTTTTATACAAAATTTCCATTTTTAAAATCATGTAATTTACACTTAAAACAAAAATACCTTACAGGCCAAACAAAATTGGCCATCTGCCAGCTTACTGATGACCAAATTGAGACTTCTGACTCATCACGATCTCATTATCTGCCTCTTTAAAGTTATCTTCCATGGGAAAAGGCACTCTATGAGAGCAGAGGCCATATCTGTCTTGTTCGGGGCTGTATCGTTGGTCCTTCACTTGCAGTAGGTACTCAATTAACATTGATTGAACAAATGAAACTCAAAACCTGAAAATAACATTTTAGTATCTATAAACTATATTTTCCTATAATCATTAACAAAAACAACAATAACTATACATTTTTTCTGTACTATTTCTGATAACTTGATTTCTCATAATTTATTATTCAATATTACTACATATTTTTTTTACATTGTAGACTCTATATTATCAGCTTTTAACTTTTATATATAATTACCAGAAGATTTTTTGGTTGCTTTCCACCCTCATTACTCTACAGGTTCTCAGCACTTGTATGCACTATGAACATTGTCGATTGGCTCGTGTTTAAATTGCAGCGTATCTTGAGTTTTTTTCATGTGTCCCTGTTTCTTTATTTAGTATAGACATTCTTTAGGAGGACAGAACCATGGTTTCAAATTATGTCAGTTTGTGCAAAAAGAATAAGTTAAGGGACAATAGTAGTCAGGTTAGACACATTGTTTACTGTCATTTACAAAACAAAACACTTTTAGAGGCTTGAATTAAAATTGTTGACCAAGAGACCTGGGTTTTTATTCCTATACTGCTAATAACTATGAAGATAGAAACAATCTTTCTGAGCCAACAATTTTTTCATCTGCAAAATAAAGAAATTAGAGTCAATTGTATCTTAAGTACCTCACACTCGTTTAGATAGTTATTATAAAATAACCCAGAAAATAACAAGTATTAGCGAAAATGTAAAGTACTTGTAATGTTTGAGCCCTCTGTTGGGAATTTAAAATGGTACAGCCACTCTGGAAAACAGTATGGTGTTTCCACAAAACATTAAAAATAGAATTATCATATGATCCAACAATTCCATTTTGGGGTACTTATTCAAAAAATTAAAAAGCAGGATCTCAAAAATGTATTTGTACACCTATATTCATAGCAGTATTATTCATAATAACCTAAAGGTGGAAGCATGGATGAACCTTGAGGACATTATGTTAAGTGAAATAAGCCAGCTGCCAAAAGAAAAATACTGTATGATTCCACTTATATAAAATACCTAGAGTAGTCGAATTCATGGAGACAGAAAGTAAAATGTTGTTTGCCAGGAACTGGGGGGAGAAAAGGATGGGGAGTTATTGTTTACTGGATTCAGAGTTTTAGTTTTGCAAGATAAAAAGAATTCTAAAGATAAATGGTAATGAAGGTTGCATAAGAATGTGAATGTACTTAATACCACTGAATTGTACACTTAAAAGTGGTTAAGATGGTAAATTTTATGTCAGGTGTATTTTTACAGAATTTAAAATAATTTTAAAAAATTGTATCAGAGGATTCTTCTTGTTAGAATGTTTTATAATTCTAGAAACTCTCACATAGACCATGTGAGGAGTTACTTGTAGGCTCTTTCTCAGCCAGATAATCTCTTTCCTAAAGGAAAACTTGGCTCTGTGGCAGGACTGGGCAGATGGTCCTCAACTTCGGTAATCTATGTCTCAGTTCTGGTCCCAGAAGACAAAAGAGAGTTCTTCTAATTCTCTTCACCTGGATTACATGTTTCCATGAAAATAAATAGTTTCTTGTAAATTATTTTTTCTTTCACTTTTAAATCCGAGTTTTATTTTCCCTTTCCCACTTTGACTAATACATTTCCTAGCCCTCACTCTCACCACCCCCCAGCAGGATTATGGCTATTTTCGTAGGCATTTTATTCTTGCATCTCAAAGAATCAATCTACCCTCTTCTTTCTGCTCCTCTTGCACGATCAGTTCCCTAGAGCTGTGTTTAGCTGTCAGCCTCAGCGATGAGCAGCACCGATTCCCTGAGTTATTAGGGAGCACTCTAAGCGCCTCTGCAGCACTGGTACTGACAGTTGAACACACAGGAGCAGCTGGCTCAGTGGGGAAAGGAAGGGGAGGGAGAGAGAGCTATTCATTGCAGTGTATTTATAACTTGGCCCCGAAAGCGGGAATGGCAGTATTCAAATAGGAGAGGGTGAAAAGACATTTTATCCTAATTAAAAAGGTAATTAAGTAACACGCCGAAGAATTTAAATCAGTGCTCTTGGTTTTTATGACAGGTCTGATGGTACTATAACTACCCAGAAACCTTTTTGGAACAACAAATTCTGCTTCTTAAGTTCCGTTGTTGCTGAGTGGCCAACTATGGATGACAAATTACAGTAAGAATCCTAGGCAAGAGTGTCTGAGATAAGTAAAAATCCCTCTCAAAGAAAAACAACGAACATAGGCATGAAATCTCCAGCTAGCCGAGATTAAAACCCTGTGCTCAAATCACCACCATTACCAACACTGTCTCTGGTCCAAGCTGGCCCCCTCAATCTGAGTCTCACTTAGAATGTCTAGTCTTTCCATAGCCCACTTATTTTTCTGCTACCTGTTCTAACCTGTGGCCTCTCCTGCCATGCCTTTCGCTGAGTTTTTGTTTCCAAATATGTTCAGATTAAATGCAGTTTTATTATTTGTTTAACATTTAATGCTGTATCTATCTAACTATTTGTGTCAGTATCAAATCCAAGTGCATAATAATTCCCAACCAATTGCTGGTTAGACTGAAAATTTCAGAAGTCTCTTACAACTTGGATCAGGGTCTTGAACTACTAATTTATTTGTATTTTGCAAATGAAATTATTTTAATCAAATGTATGCACAAACTTCTGATGTTGTAAAATACCATAACTACATTATTTTTCATTCATTCAATTTTTAACTTAATTCTAGGTATTAGTTATGTTAGCAGTGAAATGGTTGTTTTCTTTAGATTAATTCTATAATAAATGTATATTATCTTCAAATTTATCTGAGGTAATTGCACTATATGTAAAATAATCAATACTATATGTATGTGTATATATATGTATCTACAAATAAAAATATAAGACACAAATTTATACATATGAATACATATATACAGTGTCAGGTTCAGAATAGTTATATATAACAAATATTTTATCTTATGCTATTTAACATAAAAATATGGAAGAATTCTTAATAGAATAGGAGAAGATGATATAATAATAACATCTCAATGTAACTTACCAAAACAAAACCTAATTGAAACATTTGGGAGATAATTATTCTTATCTAATGATAATCATCATTAATTGGCATTCTTTGAAATGCTCACTGAAAAAAAGTGAGAGAATTCTTACAATATTGCATTTTTTTTCTCATAATAAATGCATCATACATCACTTACAAAGACTTTGGGGTGTGATGAACACTAAATTTGTAAATTGACAAAGAAAAAAGTACTGTCGACAGTTCAGTCTTACCTAAGAAGATGTATCAAACATATATATACAGTCAACTCTTATTATTTGTGGTAATTCTGTTCTATACATTGCCATGCACATGGAATCAGTGACTATGAAATCATTGCTCCTAAGGGAAATATGGGGTTAGGTTCCTGTGAGCCTCTGGTCATGATATTTTCATCAACTGATCAATACATTATCTTATTTTATTTGTGTTACTGTCTAAAGATACTTTATTTAATATGCATTAGTGATTCATTACCAGTGAGATGACAGCAACAGCACTATAACTCATATCTGAACAAAACCTACCTATAACACACATTTTCTTTGGAAGGCACACCACAGCGCACCTAGTAATATGCTTGGAGATCATCTTCAAAAGCAACATTACCAACAAAAAGTCCAAAGAAAGGCAAAAAAATGGCACTAAATAGACCTTGGAAAGGACCCTTGTTTACAGTATCAGAGCTGAAACATGGAAGAGCATTGTTTGAGTTCAGCTGGAAATGCGCATTGGGCAAATTAAATTTTTCTCTGTTCTATGTGTGAATGTAAATGGCATGAAAGCCCTGATTTTGGGGGTTACAAATGAATTTTAGAAAGTAAACAAATTTACAAATATGGGATCCTTGAAAAATGAGCGTCAACTTCCTTAAGGAATGAGCACCTTCCTTAAAGAATGTAAATATTTGACAAACAAAGGTTACTGATCCTAAGAATTGAAGTTTTCTTGGGTATAGTTCCACATATTGAATTGATTCCAACTTCTTCATCAGTAACTACACTGTTTTATTGTTTTCACGATAGTTACAAAATCTTTTGAGAAATGTAAACGGATTCTTCTTTTTATAGTCTGGAGCAAATGTCTGAATGGCTTCAGTGGATGCACTTGGAATGTGGAGATTTTAGGGGATTCAGGAGGCTGGATCTCCCCATATCTTTAAAATGAGCAAACTTACTGCGTCCACATGTTAAATAAATACTTGCCTTTGTCAAGTACTATAATAAATCAACTTGAAAATTTTTGGAATGATAAAATATGGGTAGTTACAATGTTAAAGATATTTTTTGTTGGTTGGATTTTAAAATCCTTTGATTCCCAGGTGAAGACTGTAAGATATGTTTACATACCTTTTATATAAAAAAAAAAAATTACACATATATCCAAATATTCTAATCTATAGCACATGGTAATTAGAAAAACATATTTTTTTCTTGCTAAAAAGGTTACTTTATTTGTAGTCCATAGGTATATATGGACTTGAGATCATGTTACTTTGGGGAAATTTGTCTTAATTTCATTGAATATTCCATTTCATTGAATATTTCCATCAGTGATAGAATATGGGTCATAGTTGAATGTGACCCATGGCTTCTTCCTTACGTGCCACTATTTTAAGGGTAAATATTATTTTGGAGAAAAATGATGTTTATATTTTTCTTGGCTTTTTCTCAGCAATGCAGTCAGCCCATATCATAGGCAGATTCTGTAACCATGGATTCAAAAAATGTGGATCAAAGGGATTAAAAAGTATAAACTGACAGTTATGAAATAGTACCAGGGATGTAAAGTACAGCATAGAGAATATAGCCAATAATATTGTAACAACTATGCATGGTGTTGAGTGGGAGGTACTGGACTTATCAGGGGATCGCTTTATAAGTTATATAGATGTCTAACCACTATGCTGTACACTTGAAACTAATACAATATTGTATGTCAACTTTAACTTAAAATTTTTAAAAATTTATAAAAAAAGTTACTATGTTGGTGATAGGTAATATGTAGTTAGACCTACAATGGTTTCATCTGTACTGAACATATGCAGACTTTTTAATCTTATTATTCCCTTAACAGCACAGTATAACAGTTATTTACATAGCAGCTACATTGTATAAGTATTATAAATAATCTAGAGATGGTTTAAAGTATATGGGAGGATGTACGTAAGTTATATGCAAATACTGCATCATTTTTGTGTAGGGGACTTGAAATTCTCAGATTATGGTATCTATCTTGGAACCAATCCTCTGCAGATACCAAGGGATGATTGTATTTGTGCCCTGAAAGATGTTCGCAATTCTTTTCAAAACCTAGGAATTAGATAAAGAGTTGTGTTATTTTTTAATTTTAATCTTGTTTGTATTTTCTCTGAACTTAATTTAAAGGTGACAGCAACATTTTCCAAAGAAAAGCAAACAGAACTTCCACATGGCAGTTGTTTTTCTCTTGTCCACCAATCTCCACAATAACAACAAAAGAAGTCATTAAACCCTCTAAATTCTAAAATACAAATATTGGCAATTTTCAGGTTTTTTTTCTCTGCATCTAAAGCCTAATGAGGATGAACAGTAGTGAGTTCATGAGCTTCTCCAAGTGAGCCTAGAGGGCCGAGCTTATCCCTGATGAGCTGTTCTCTGAAGCTCTGGTGTTTACCAAATGTGTCAGATGGATAATGTTCATTAATGAACCTGAATATCTTGAAGCAGAGCTATTCCTCCAAATATTATGATGCTTTAACGACACTTGTAATAAGACTGCCAAGGACTACCAGCCGCTAACAAATACACATTTCCAAATGTAACATTAGTAAATGTTTGAATGCAGCAAAACCTTAAAAGTGGTATATGAAAGTCTGCTTACTTTGCCTCCTGAGGACCTTGGAAATGAATAAGTGATGAGCAAGAGGGCCCCGCATGCAGCATTGAGAAAATGAGGCAGCAATGACATTTCCAGCAATTTGCATTTAATATGTAGAAAGGGGGAAAAAAGTTATGAAAGTATAAGAGGAAGCAGAGACAATAAAGAGATAAAAATATATCAGATTATATTCTTTTATGAGAAAAAATATGAATTCCTGTGTAGTCTCCCAAGATTCATCATGAAAATGTTATTGAAGTGCCATTGTCCAGTCCAGGTTCTATTGACCTCTTTACACCAAAGCATTGCCCTGGGACTGCCTGTCTGCTTGTGACATTGCTTTCTTCTTTCTTCCCAACTCCACGATTTTGCTAAGCACTGAATCTTCAAGTCAGCCCTTCCCTAACTTCATGGACAAAAAGGAAAGTGCATTCAACTTTTTAATGCATCTCTGTGGAATTCTACGGACAGCTTTCATGTTCTTGAGCCTGTGTTTTCACACATCAGTTGAATATAGTAGTTTCTTTTATTATTAAGTAACTGACATGTTATTACTTGGAATTCATGTCTTTTTTTTACAACAAATTTTACTGTAAAGATACTAAAATATAACAAATGTAATTTGTTTCCCATAGAAAGATTAGTAAAATATTTTCTGAAGGGCAAGTAAAGACATGACTGTTAATAATGAGCATAATGGATTTCATAGCCTTTTTACTATTTTACTTATCCTCTTTGAAATGAAATCTATTGAACTATCATTCATTCATTCAATAAATGTTTAGTAAGTTCCTATTTAACATTTAGTGATGTGTGGATGATTTGTAAATTATTTACAGTTAATATTTATTATATATTACAAAAAGACCTAAAATGACTACTGTGCACTCTAAAATTTAACTTCTTTTAGAAAATCAAATTACTATCCACTCAACTTAGTGAGGCTTTCGCATATAATTGTGTGCGTAATGTTTTCTAAAATGAGTCAAACTTTTGTTTTTTATAAATATGATACTTTTCTTTGTTCCCTCCTTTCCTCTCTTTCTTTCTTTTTTCTTTCTTCATAAATTTTAATGATCTTTCTTGCATGTAGCTACTAGGAAATATTTATTAAAAAGTTTCTTTGTTTTCCTTATGTTATATGGATTTGAACTCTAATTTTTACTCTAATGTATACCTATGCAGTTACTGATTGAAATATACTCATCATGTACATACTTATAGAATATAGTGGACTCAGACCCTCCAATTCTTGCCACACTCTCTGTTCTTCTCCATCAAAGTATATGCTTATCCAGGAAAGCTCCTCTGAGTCTTCCATGTGCTATCACTAAAGACTATAATTATATCTAAAGTTTATGGAAACAAAGATTAATTAGCCAAATAATTTATTAAATTGCTCACTCATCTCCAGTTTTAGAGACAACTACAAATAACTAACATCTATTTTTATTATGCTTTTAGTAAATAAAAAACAAGCGTATATTTTGACCATAATCATTTGGCAGGAAGTAAATACATTCTATAAACATTTTATATACTTGGCAAAAAATATTAACTAAGGTTGTGATTTGTGAGTAGATTTAAAGACAAAAACACTATTTATGGATTAACAGTTGTTCTTTCTTGTTATCCTTGCTTCTAATACATCTAAATGTGATACCATCAAACTAATAAGATTCCATTTTTTGAGCTCTCAGAGAAATGGGTTAAGACATGGTATCTAATACCTAACAAAATATTTGTCCCAGAGGTTTTTTTTTTTTAATTTATTTACTGCCTCAGAGAACAGAAATATGACTTGACTCCTAAAATTCATTATTGAAGATACTAAATTCTATTTCTAAACTATATTTTCAGTAATGTGGTGAGACAGTGACCCTCACATACTGCCATTTCTCACTTCTATGTTCACTAAGACATATTCTTTTTCAACTCAAAAATCCAAAAGTGGGGTTAATTTTTTTCTTATTCCTCACTGCCATCACTGTGGTTACTAGTTTCACCTGCTGGATTCATTCTTTTCAACACCATTAAAAACTTCCATGTTTATAGTGATGCCCCTTAACATCCGCCCTCCATGAATTTTAGTGTCATTTCTTCTAATGATCTCTATCTCCACTCAGTCGCCCACGGGAAAAAACAAAAACAAACAAACAAAAAAACCCATTTCACAACTGCATCAATAAAAATGACCTTTTTTCCAATATATTGCCTTAAAATTACTTTTCTGTAGACTTCTATTTTTATATTCTTCATCTATTTACCTTCGGCTTAGTAGACACTTGATTTTCATTTCTTTACTACTCTCTTAGTTTTTCATACCCATCTTGATTTCACATCCTCTCCTCTCTGGTCTGAATTCCCTCTCAATTATATTAGTCATTTACTTATGATCAATAAAGACCGACTCACTTTTTAACTCTTCTGCCATTCACAGCCAGACAATCCAACACTGGGTATTCCCCACTGTCTAATTCCTTTTGTTCCCCAACACTCACCACCCGTGTATCTAATACAATTATGTATTATATTTTATTTGTACTATTATAACATTCTAATTTTACCATTAGGTCTGCTCTTTATGAAATTTCTCTTGTCTTTCCACTAAAAAAAATCTTTAGATTCCTGCTTCAAAGGTTCCTATTCAGAGAGTGATAAAAGTTGATCCAGTAGAGTTTTTCAATTTAAAAATGGAAACACTAGCGAGCTCTTCACCAATGAAATATGAGTGGAAGCAATATGCGCTATTTCTGTTCCAAAGCTTTTAAGAAGCAGGCAATGGGGAAAAGAACATGCCACCCCCAAAATGTGCTACTTTGGCATGTGGAGCTAAAGACAATCAAGACTCAGCAGACTCACAAAAGGCTTTTAATCTTCCCCTTAACTCCCTAAATGAATTAGAAAGGAGTCTTTTACCAGGAAAAAAGCTATTAGCAGAGTTAACTTTTTCATCTGAAAGGCTTATCTGAATAGCAGGGCAAATATTTATTTACCAAACATTTTCTCTTCTCATCTTCCTGTGAATTGTCTCCTTCCCCTTTGAAGCCCCAGACCCCTGTCCTTTTTCTTAGTTCAGAATGGTACATAAACCTCGATTGCCTGACTGCCTTTGAGTCTCATATTTTTACGGGGCTCTCATATGTATGAAATTAAATTTTTTTCTCCTGTTAATGTGTTTTACATAAATTTAATTATTAGACCAACCAAGAACCTAGAATGGTTGAGGGAAATTATTTTTCCTTTCCTAAAAAAGAATGTCCCTTGCATCTTTCCTTTTCCCTTCTGAACACAGATGCAAATGATAATGAGCTCTTAAGCAATGGTGGATCCATTAGATGGAAAGATATTGTATCCTTGATACTGCATCCATCAAGATATTCACCTGCGATGAACTCTTATTTGTATAAGAATTCTCTTCTTTTATATTTGTACCATTATATTTTTTGCTTATTTTCTGACTATTAGCAAAACCCTAAATATTTCATTTATTAACAATGCATCTAAAATAAGAAAGGTATTTCGATTTTTAAAAAATGTTTATTTTGTACTTTAGTTTTTCATGTACTCATATAATTTTCTATTAGATTTTAAGTTTCTTGGTAAAAAAGAAATAGTTTCTTGAACTGTATCCATTTCATTCATAATAAATGATGATACATGTATTCAGTACCCAATATATGTATAGTATTCAATTAGAAAGAAATATTGTTATGTTTTATAAAAATCATATGCAAATCCCTAAAGATTATTTGTTAAGAACTGGCACATAACCACTATAATTTTAAATATTCAATGAAAATGCGTAATAAATTATTTTAGCCTAAGGCAGTATACATGTAAAGTATCAGATCCAAGAACTATACACCCGGAAAGTTCTTTATTGTGTCATTTACTCTTTGTCACCTCTTCTAATTATCATGGGTTTAATAGTTACCTATTATTCTTAAAAATCATTAGGAAAAATTTAATCTTCGTGTTGGCTAGATTTCTAACTATCTATAGCACTGATTCAATTAGAAATTATGAAAGACTCTAGCAGGGTATTTTACTTTACAAAAATCTTGTAGCAAGGCATCTGGGTTTTTGGTTTATGTAGAATCTTGCACTCTATTCTTTTGGTAAATAAATTCACTTGAGGTATATGTTATTTAGGATTTTGTTTATGAGGGATTCAGAAAGGAATAGCCAACACAAAGTAGCAGTGGCAGCTGATGAAGCAAGTCATCAAGAATATGACAATAAAGGTTTGAAAACCAGCTTATGGATGGATGATCTGTTGTCTGTGAATCCTCTCATCTAATATTTGTAAGCACATAGTTGGCAAAGCTTCCTTTATTTTTCAGAGCCTTTATTGATTTACAGAGCAATGAGAAATAGGATCCGTGGCAGACATTCTCCTAAAATGGTGTTGATTATCATAAGGGAATGAGAAGTAGTTCTTGTTTGGTCTGATTTGGGGCACAATCCCCTTACTGTATGAAGCATTAAGTACCTTTAAAACAAGCCTCTTATTGACCGCACTGGAAATAAGAGGAAGACTACTTCTGGTAACAAAATCATTTTGGAAAATTTGAGATTTAACAGCCCATTAACCTGCTATTAAAGACCACTGACGGGAATTTCTTAGAGAAATGAAGTTGCATTGTGTAAGAAGTTAGCAATGACACCCCAAAGGGGACTTGGCAATGGGAGGGGGAGAGATTCTTATCAAAAGCCATGCTATTAAAGAAATGAAATTAGAGCTACACAAAGCTGAAGACACAGATTATGGGTAATGGTGCAGAACCAGGTTATATCAGCAGTGAGTTTCAGGCAGTTCCCATTTCATTTTACCTGCATTTGCAGAAAGTTGAGCCAGTGTCAACTTCCACTTAGAATGCAGTTGATCACAGTGCTAAGGAAAGTCAAATTGACAGTTAAGAGGAAGCAAAAGGTTCAGGGTCATGTCTCAGCTGGGTTTTAATTTATTCTCATTAGACACACTAATACAGCAGAACATACAGTGGTGATATTTTTTTTCTTCCTTTCTTTTTTTTAAAATCGTGAATCATGAATATTAATACAGTTCTGTTCGGGTTGCCACAGAGTTTACAGGATGGTGGTGGAGGGGGAGGTGGGCTGCCACATTATCATGTTATTGGATTTGTTTAAAGAAAGGTTCCTGACACTGTTCTTCAAATGCAGCCGGGTGAGCAGCCCTGCTCTCTTTGTGTTACATAATGTCCCATCTGTGCTCACGGAGTGTGACTTGATGAGGATGCCATCAGGTGATGTTTCTGACTTAATGGTATTCTTTCAGAGCTGAAGCAATAAACATTAAGGGGCCTTAATTGTATTCTTTGCAGTGGGAGCAATAAACATTAGGGGCCCTATTGTACCCATTCCCAAAATGTCCCCCAAGCCTCATTTGGGGAGTGTCTTGATAGCCAGTTCTAATTTCAAATCCTCCTTCCCATTCCATGTGTTTTGAAATTGGGTACTGGACAAACAAACAAAAAAATTAAGTTAATAGGCATATCTCCACGTTACCAGTTTCTGGAGAGATGCAGCAGTTCCTATCATTTACCTGATGCATCAGAGACCTAACAGAACAAAATGAGTCCCGTGATCTGATTTGTTTTGCTATGGTAGCAACTTTTGATAAACTGCAGCTAGCAGCCACAGGGCTTTATGGGTAAATTTGTACGTAGTGCATAGAGAAGATCTATGGGATAAAGGATTAATTTGCCTTGAAGACTGAGAAGACTGTGGGATTTTTAAATTGAATCAAGCCTGAGTGGATAACTCATGATAATCCCCGACTGTATTTCAGCTACATATATCTGCCTTCATTACCCCCACCCGCTTTGCTGACACTATATGCTACAATAACGAATTTCCAATAAAATTAGAGGAATTCCACTTTATCATTTGTAATATCAGATGGTTAACATGCTAGCAAGGATAAAATGCAGTGTTAAAATTATTTTCCTAAGATCTGCATCTTACATGTTCATATCAGCAACTAATTAGATTCTAGTGATTATGCCAGAGTCAATGGTACAATTGTATTACTCGTTTTCTTGTTCTAATTTTGTTCTCTCCTCTTTACCAAAATTCTGTGTCTCAGGTATAGTTAGGTTTATGAATTGGTGTGTGCTAGCATATAATTTTAAATGATAATTTCATCATTTTTTCTACTATATATTTTATCATAATTCATCATAGATGATATATTTAGCCAAGGTAAATTACACATGGAAATTTCACAAAGGAGTCAGCATCAGGTCAGATATTATGAAGCATGCAGAAGCTTTCTGGTTTGGGGCTCTAAATAAGCAAAATTAAATTGGTATAAATATAATCAGATGCTATCCTTTGAAGAGTTTAAATAATCTTAATACTACACTAGTTTAAATACTATGCTTTACTACAGGTTGGAAAGTTTTCTTTCCTTTTATTTAAACAGACTGTAACTTCCTACCAAAATAGGGAATGAGCATGTGAGATTTGAGCAAAGAAAGTAGAAATAAATTCCTGTTGATTATTTTATTTAACACTGTGGTTTCTTACACAAAGACATTTAATTTCAAAGTGCTTCGACTTGGCCACAGCCATAATTGTGTATAATATCCATTATCTTTTAATTGGAATTATTTTTTATCTTTGGCTACATTTATCTGAGGATCCCTTCAGAAAGCCCACCAGAAGCTCAAATTCCAATTTGTTCTCTCAGCTTGACTAATGATAAAAAGTATCAAAAATGACTATTATGTGTTTATAAATCACCTCTTTTATCCTGATGTGGTTCTGGGGTTTTAGGCTATTAAGTATCATTTCTCTATGGACTGTAGAGGCAAAAATAACAACAAATTCAGCATAAACAATGGCATAAAATAAAGAGGAACAAAACATCTTTAAAAGAAGCATCACAAAAGCAAAGTATGAAAAGAGAACAGCATAAAATATTGATAAGAAAATAAATTTCTCACAGATTTTTAAAAAACTATGAGTCAAAAATAATCCCCATTCCCTTATCATCTGACAGTCCCATTTGGAAAATCATAGAATCTGTGCACAAAAGCAAATATATCTTAATTGGGATCACTTTCATCCACCTGCTACAGTTTCTTTTTAGTCACATTAAATTTGTTTAACAACACTTGTTTACATTCCCTTGCTAGTACATTAGCATTTATTTCATTTTATAAACTGAGAAATATGGCCACTTTAAATGTTGAAGATACAGTGCCCAAAAAACTTTAGGTCAGCATGTGGATTGCAACAATAAAGATATACTTCTCACTGTGAAGTATTACCCTTAGATCATAATGGGCTACCAAATGTCCTTGATTGATTAAATCATTCATCCAACAATTATTTATTGAGCACTTGCTGTGTGCCAGGCAATCTGCTAGGAATTCAGGATGAAAAGTGCACAGGGCATAGCTGCAGCTTGTTTTGCCCCCAGCCTTTGTCTGTGTTAGCTCCCCACCATCACCTACACTGTCCTCCCCACTTCACGGATCTTCCCACCATAATTCCTCATTTTCGTGACTGAGCTCTGAATTTACATAAATATGAACAGTATGCAACCTCTATGTATCATCAGCACCATATTTTCCACAGCCTCTGAGACTAAATATTGAATCACTTACTCAGTAGCTCACTGATGTTAGTGGGGCTCCTGCATCGTTTCCTGTATCCCCTTTATTGCCAACGAGACATGATATTTACTGCTGCCAGTAAAGAATATGGGCACATAAATACCACAGAGGCCCCTGTAGCAGTAATTAGCCTGAGCCTCTGGACATCATAGGAAGTACTTAGATAGGACTGCAAGCCTTAAAGTAATAGGATTTTACCCTATTGTAAGAACAGAGGCAGTTTTCTCTGCTGCCAAAAAATGGACTCACAAGACCAGGACTGAGTACTTTTATTCAGTCTCTTCATACACCCGCAGCCAACCACCTTCAACATGTTAGGACACAACCAAACTAAGCCCCATAACCCTATGGCCTCATTTTTTTGGATACTGTATTTCTTATCTTCAGCACAGCATGGTGCCCCAAAGTTTATCTCCCAGTTACAGCACTGGTAAACGGTATCTCCTCACTCATCTGTGTATTGATCCTAATTTCTCTTTCTTTATGTGTGTGATACTGGCATAGCTTATCTTTTACATATTACACTTATTATTTTCTGCTTTCATAGCCCTGGTTTAAGATGCTTAACAACTTGGTTTATTCCCCCAAATCATAACTCATATCTCTTTTTATTTCCATGTTGATCAAGTACATAGGCCTTAGTTCCAATGCAGAAGTTTCATCCTGTGGCTCTATCTAATAGCAGTGTCCCCTAGGATGGACTGCAGGACCACACTGAGGCGTTGCTTCTTGTAAACCGATGTCTCAGATGATGAGATTCAGCCTGCTCTCCCATGCTACTGAGTATTACCTGCATAGGAGTATATCTGTGTGTTCTTCCTAACTCCTGGTATTTCGTCATCTCACCTTGACATCCCTGGTGCTATTCATGGGCTGAAGTTTTCCGGATTTCAAACAAGTTCAGGGATATTCTCTCTTGACACTATGATTTGACTCTCAGCTCTACCTCTACATGCAGACTTTCTGGTTGACCAGTCCACTAAGCCATTTTTAAAACAAATATGTGAGTCTCATTCTTCGTCCAACCGCTTCCCTTTTTCTGCTTGCTTGACAATCAATTATCACATCACGTGAAATTCTAAGACAGAAACTTTTGATCTTCAAAATGTTCATCACCCTCTCCACTTATAGTTGGATCTGTTAGGATGCTTTCATCAGCAAACAATAAACCTTGGCTCAGCTGGCTTAAATAAGGACCATTTATCATTTCACAGAATATGAGTCTGGAGGTAGGATAGTTCCAGATTTGTTTAATTTGGCAGTTCGATGATGTTATCAAGAAACCACATACTTTCCATCTTTCTATTCTCTTCTCTCTATAGCGTGTGGGCTTGCCCTCATGGTTGGTTCTTTTTATGATTACTAGTTAGCCATTTCAATTTCAGGTATCACAGTGACATCAAAGGCAGAAAGATAAGAATGTTAATTCCACTGCATATATTTTCATACAAGAGGTAAACTATCCCCAGCAGTCCCTCAGAAGGTATCTGTTATTGACTCACTGGTTAGAATTGCTTCCTATGCCCATGCCTAAAGCAGCTATTGGCAAAGGGAATGGTACAGTGATTATCTTTGATCAGTCATAATTCAGTCAGTATGTCTAGGGAAGAAACGAGTCCTACCAAAAGCACATGGAGGCCCAACAAAGAACAAAACTTCTGTTATCAAGAAGGAAGGGGCATCATGCCTGTTGGGTAGGCAGCCAAGTCAGTCATATTTGTCACCCACGTATATGCTGTGGAATAGAAATGAAAGCTCTGCTCACTCACTGTCTGACTGCACAGATACAGCCCACCTACCCAAGGGCTTGCTCATGTGGCTGTCATTTGACACCACTCCACACTGCACTAGTAACCTTCCCTACGGGTTTTAACTCAGAACCTGTGGAATAAGCACAGCATGTCATTCTTGATGGGAGAAGCAAGTCTACTTTCTTATAATAATTGTATCATTAAACATAGCAAAGGGATTTTTCCATTTCTTAAGGTATTTCATTTCCATACAGTGATAAATGAAAAAGGAAGTTTAAAAGGAGGCTAAAGAAATGTTACATATTACTCTTGTGAATGAAGCAGGGAAAGAGGAAAAATGTGAGAAAATAATTAATAAATAACTCAATATTTTGGTTTTATCTCCACCTCCTAGTACCATGCTTGAGACCTAGTGAGTGCTCAACAAATGCTTGTGGCAGAAAGAAAGTAATGAGGAAAGGAAAGGTATTTCAGCAGAATTTCACAGCAGGCCCTCTCATTTTTCAAATCAAGAGTGTTAATTAAATTAACAAACCCAGATTTGACTGAATTCTAAGAACTAATGTTACTCAAAATCACAAATAGTCTTATAAATAGAGTTTGTTGATTTTAAATAGGATTATATTTCTTCTGACCAACTTGGCATCTGTGTTCAATCCCTAGCCATTGGCTTCCCTTTAGAGAGGAACCTAGGAATCAGAAGATTTTGAGATAAGCACGGAATCACATAATTTGCTGCATGGCACTATAGAAAGTAAGAACTATCTTATCTTCATGTCATAGGCAAATGTAAGTAGGAACATCTCAGCACAGAGAGCAACACTAACTTCGGAGTAAGAAAGCAATAAAGAAAGAGCGGAATTGGGGTACTTTATAACATGGCTGTTTATTCAAAGTCAAAGCTTCGTATATTGTTGCACAATTTCTTCATTTTTTTTTACAATGAATGCTGTATTATTTGCTTAATTTACTTACATTTTTAAAGCAAGGACTGACTACCTTTAATGTATACAGCTGAACTTTGAACAATGGGGGTTTGAACTACATGGGTTCCCTTATACACAGCTTTTTGTCCAGTAAATACTGTAGATATATTTTCTCTTCCTTAATAACATTTTCTTTTCTTTAGCTTACTTTATTGTAAGAATACAGCATGTAATATATATAAGATACAAAATCTGTGTTAATCGACTTTGTTATTGGCAGGACTTCTAGTCATCTGCTAAGGTTTTGGGGAGTCAAAAGTTATTTATGTATTTTCGACTGTGGTGGGAGTTGGCTCCCTTAACTGTTGCATTGTTCAAGGGTCACTTGTACATATATGTAAATGTAAGATATTGTTTCTAAATGTGTTTTATAAAAATCTTTAAACATACAGAAAATTGAAAAACTGGCACAACAAATTCCTGTAGATGATCCATTTAGGTTAATCAATAGTTAAATTAACATTTTGGAAAATATATATGCATAATCACACACACATACATAGGCTGTATATATGTATGCTACAGAACTATGATATCCCTGCATATTTCAGTATGCATCTCCTAAGAATAAGGACATTTTTCTATATAACCAAAATGCCATTATCATATTTAGAAAAATTAACAATGATTCTCTAATGTCATCTAATATCCAAATCATATCCAAATCTTCCATTTGGCCTATTTTTTGGCCTATTTTTATAGCATTTTTTTCCTGAGTTTGTATAGGTTACATATTGCTTTGATTACTATGTCTCTTCAGTCTCTTTAATTTCTCCTCCCTAACTATCTTTTTATTTATTTTTCATAATATTGTCTTTTGAAGAGTCTAAGCCAGTGGTTTTATAGAATGTCTCATGTTTGAGCTTTGCCTGATTATTTCCTCATTGTATTTTGTTTCTTCATCTCCTATGTATCTTGTTAACCAGAAGTTAAATCTAAAGGCTTAATTAGATTCGGATTAAACATCATTGTGTATACATTATATTGCCTTACTTTATGAGCTGCATAATTTCAATCTGTCCTACTATTAGTTATGCTAAGCTTCAACATTTGATTAAAGTATGCTTTTCAAATTTTTATATTGTAAACATCTAGTTTTAAAAATTATTCAACAGAAAATTTTCATTGAAAATCTTGAGTACCTATTTCGTTTTATTATTCCACTTGCTTGAAAAAAAAATTAATCCCTTTCACTCATAACAAAGTTGTATATGTATATATGTAGGCAAGGCAACCCTTGGTTTACCTCACAGATTGCAAAGACCTGGTCAGCTTACAATCCCTTATTTTTTTATTTTACATCTACAGCACCTGGTCTTTCTAGGTGGCCTCCCATCAAAGTACTAACCAGGCCAGACCCTGCTTAGCTTCCAAGATCAGAAGGGATCGGGCTTGTTCACGGTAGCATGGCCATAGATTGAACATGCTATTTTTTAAAGGGGTTTAAAATGTTATTTATATTTTTATTTTCTACCATATTAGTGTAGTAATTTTATCTTTTAAAATAACTCTCTTGTATTCCTGAGATTAATTTTCTTGTTTTGGAGAAAGCATTAGTAGCTTTCACAATTTTTCATTGATTTGTGGTTGTAATTTTCCTAACAAGGTGTCCTGGGTAAAGTAAGTGGTTGGTGCGCTGCTCAGCCATCTCAGCATGAATCTCATTCCGGCAGGAGGCTGCATCCAACAGTTACCACACCAATTGCTCAAACTGCTGAAATATAAATTATAAGGGAAAAAATTAAAAAGTGAATCAGTATTTTGGTTGGGAAAATATATATGATTTAGATTCTAAGGGAAATTAGTTTTAACTAAGAGAAAAATAAAAGTCTAAATTTCTGTATAAGAAAGCTGAAACCAAGAGACCTATGGGATTCCCTCCTGTGATATTTCTCTGTAATATAAGCAATGTGTACACTTCTAAAGAAAACTACTAAACAAATAAATAAATGTTCAAATATTTTTTTCTATAGCTTTTCAACACTAAATTTGAATATTAAGATTTTACTTTTTTTAAAAAAAAATTATCTTACCGTTTAAAGGGTCTCAGGTTTTGTTTTGGGAAAATGTGTGATGGGCATTATAGTCAAAAAGTCAGTTGACCTAAAAATGCAAAATTCTGATGCCGATGTTGAATATGCTCGATGTGATTAGGAGATTTGATTTTAGGATGAAAGTATGCTATTCAGAGACACCTCTTCTTCTGACTTCTTGATCACCATTCAGCATTTGCATTTTTCACCAGCAATGGTTGTCCTCTCTGAGGGTGAACATTGTATGAAGTATAAAGTAAGAAAATATGGGTGGGACATTTCTCTTCACGCCTTTGTCTATACATAGCTTTTTAAAGCTGCTTTGTATAGGGCTTGGCAAGACATGAATATATTTCTTCATTTGTAGTAAGGAGCACTTGCTTGATGTACTTTATCTTTAGGTATAACAACCACGCTCCCAAATATCCCTTATGATTTTAGCTGTTATGACCTTTGTGACCATAAATATTCATTGCTTGATCCAGTTATTTCCATGCAATTTTCAGAGGCTTCAACATAGACATGCTAATACATTTACTCCACATCAGCAGACTTTATTGGGGCTGAACCTTCACCTCTGGAGTGGGAAAAAATGTAGGTTAATTAACTTTGCCAATTACATTTGCCATCCATGTCTTTTTGTTTCCTTTTATAAACATTGAGAATTGTAAGAAAAAAAATAAAATTTGTTAATAAAGCTAAATAATCAAGTCTACAATGGTATTTAAATGGTGCCTAAAGCAATTTGTAAATTCATTTAGCAAACAGATGACTAGCTCTGAAAAAAGTATCAGAGTAGTTTATTATTTACATTTTCTTTAGAATGGCTTGCTCAACATAAACTTTCATGGATTAAAGCTTTCTCTCTGCACTCCCATGTGGATACACTCCATATCACCTATGTCACCTTTATATTGAGAATGTTGAGGTTATTAAGTCTTAGAGCAGGAACCAAATGTTAATGATGATATTCCCAACTGATCAAAAACTTTAAAATGTATAGACAGTTCCATGTTTTATAATGTCTAAGTTATTTATAAATACCCTTAAAATCTTTCCAGTTGGGCATGATTCACTTCCATAAATCTTCATGTAGAGAAGAGAGATGGATCTTGTTTTTTCAGTGAGATTGCTCCTAGTGAGCTATGAGCTATGGGTAGAAACATCTAGGTTTTGTAAAATTAATTAATCTTTTTTTTTTTTTCAGTGCTCTGTTGACTCTCGCCAAGTAACATCACACCGGTATTTAGTGATTTAAAAACAATTATTTTTTTTAGCCCATGGTTGTATGGATTGGCACTCTGAGCTGGACTAAGCTGGGTGGTTTGTTAGTGTACACCTTTGTGCTTTGAGGGAGCTGCCCTGTCAGCAGAGGTCTGGTTGACAGTTGGCTGGGATTCCTTGTTCTTCCTTCACAGTGCCTCCTTTCATCCAGCAGGCTGGCTCAGGTTTGCACTCACAGAATGGTTAAGGTGCAATGGAATGCAGAGCCTCTTGGTGGCCAGGTTTAGAACTTGCACATTATTCCCAACAAAACAATGTACAAGTCCAACTCAAGCTCAAGAAGTGGAGAAATGGACTCTATCTCTTGATGGGACAAATTACAAAGAATTGTGTCATTTTGCAATCTATCACATACCTAAGAAAGTGGGAGAAGTTAACGAAAATTATCTAGGAAATTTTTTATAAATACTTAATATATATGGGTTCCCATGCTCTTGCCATTATTTTTATTTCTGCAAACAAGATGTTTATATGTTAGAATTATAAAAATAAAAATACCTACTTTTATAGTAATCTTTGCTTTGCAGAATATCTCACCTTATTATGCACTAAAATTTCTGTTAAAAACTTATGATATAAGTGAGACCATTATTGTTAAAAATACTAGATGGTTTAAAGAAATAGTTAGATATAATTCCACCTGCCTTTTTTTTTTCTATGCTCATCAAAATTTTAGCTGTCCTTTAAAAAAACATTCCCCTAACAATTTTCCTTACATATGACTCTGAAGCATTTTCTCCTATCTTTGATTTAACCATCATCTTTAACAGAGTAGGAAAAAAAGGTCATGAAAAGTACAGTTAAGCAAAACCGTTAGATAATTGAATTTTAATATTTACGTGTAAAATAAATTGAACTATTTTGTGCTATAATTGGCTTACTTGGTATATTTTTCAAAGATAGGAGACAAATTTATGTAAAAGTTTATCCCTTATGTACAATTCTTCTAACTCTGTATTATTCTAATTCAGAAATTAGAATTGCTTAATTGTTGTCTTTACTACTAAATACAAAAAGAGCTGTTAGAGTAAATATCATGTTTATCCAATTCACTATAATATCCTTAACCTATTGCCTGACATATAATAGGTAATTAATAAATGCTTTTCAAAGAAAAAACAAGTAGAAGTTGTTTTAACATTAAACTACATAAATTACAAAGGTATGATATATGAGTATAGAGTATTTATTTTATGTTAAATGTTCTCATGTTTAAGAACATATCAAGTTTATTTCTTATGGGTCAATCTGTCATGGAAAACACATACTTATTTGGTAAATTTTAAATAACTCAGGAAATCAGTCAGATTAACTTGGGTAAGGTTGTATAGTCTAATATTTAAATCATTATTTTACTTTATGACTTGTGTAAGTGTATTTACTATTTAAAATAAATTTTATTAAAATAATTTTGTTTTGGAAATTGAAATCATTCAAAACTATTAATATTTAATTGAAAAAATTGAAGCTACCGAATGATGTTATAAAATCAAGATAGGAAATCTATGACTTTAAACATCATCATCCTCATTATCAACGACTCATGGGAGAGTATAAATAATCAAGTAATAATTACTGAGGTTGATTTCTAGATAATTTTTTAAAGAACATTCTGTGGAAAAGAGTTTCCAAGTGATTTTTATGGAAAAAAGGTTTTCAATATCAAAATTCTTAGAATATGCTGCATACCACAGTACTTTTACGGGCTTCAGTTCTCATTAATGTTTCAAAATTTCCACAATTTAATACAGTGGCACCCACATTTTTGGACCTTGATATTCTAATAATAGATAGTAACATAGTTTCATTCAACACATTTATGAAAATTGGAATTATAGAATAAAAATTTTAGAGTTATAAAATACATTAGATATCAGACTAGGGGACTCAATATGTTCCAAAAATCTGTTGGTGACAAATATCAAATACAAATTCACTTTGCATTACTTTATAGAAATATATATTTTTTAATTTTGAAAGGCCTAGCCTCAGTTACTTTATTAAAGATTTTATAAAGATATTTCTTTTCACTGGCTTATAATCCATATAAAATGTTAAGGAATGTCATTATAGTATGTTTCCGCTGTGATTTAAATGACAATTAAGGTGATTGTTAAATCTGCTGAAATGAAACTTCCCCTAGAAGTGGTTCATGTTTTGAGAAACACTTCTAAAAGATCTTTTTAATATATGTTACACTAAGCACACAGATATGCTTCTAAGAAATAACTAAAAACTATTACTCCTGCATGTTCAGAAGTTGCTGTTGGAGTAATATTTTAGAATATTGTGTAAAAATGTAAATAAAAACATGTTAGTACCCATTATTATAAAATTCCTGATGTTAGTTTTATTCTCAGATATGTGGAAAATGATATTATCATAAATGGATTTCAATTTCAACAGTATGGTGGTTTAACAAACATAAATTACATTTATGTGTATTATTAGAAACAAACTCATTCTTTTGATCTTAACTTTTCAATGACTACAATATTATCCAGCTCTCTACACCAATCTGAAAAATTGGCAGAGGCTGAAATTATATTGTTATATTTGATCTAAACTTATGATTAGAATAATTGTGTGAATTCTTCTACTGATATAGTTATGGTAACAGATTTCCCTCTATTCCTAACACCAACAATGACAGATTAAATGTGTCACCTTGAGCAGGACACTTTTGTTTATTATTTTCATTAGTAATAGAATTTCCAATAATACCATCTTGTATGACGATTATTCTTGGAACTGATGAAAGAATTACCAAAAACATTTTAACATACTTGGTCGAAAAGAACTATAATAACTAGGAAAACTGATATGTGAATTCCAATTTAATATCTTCTATATATTATAGAAATATGATGTATTTATTAAAAAAATGTAAGTGATGCTCCAAATGTTAAAAAGAGTACTTTGCAAGCACCGAAGTTCTATGCAATTACAAAGATATAGTATCCTTTAAGGCAATAATAATAAAAGACATTAAAACAAGATGTACAGAAGTTTTTAGGCAGATATTTTGATTTCCTTTCTAAGTAAGGATTGTCGGAAGAGCAGCTAATATCCTGGCTTCTAAGACTAGGACTGTAGTTGATCTTAAGCTGACCAAGATATCATCCAACATGGTTTTGCTGATTAGGTATGTGGATGTCAAAGAGCCAAACAGATGCATAGATATGTAATGTGGAAATAGAAATAGATTTGGTTCAGGCAGCGTTCTGTGTGAATCATTAGTTCCTAGATTTGCTACTCTGAGTATCAGGATTTTGACAGCAAATACCACCTTTCATTCTCCTGGTTCACATTCATTTACTTAACAATATATACAGGTTTCCTTCCTTCCTTCCTTCCTTCCTTCCTCCCTCCCTTTTTCCTTTCCTCCCTTCTTTCCCTCCTTCTCTCTCTTCCTTCCTTCTTCCCTTCATTATGACTCTCTCCCTCTATTCTTTCTTTCAATTCATGACTTTATGAAGAATGCAAAACTAGAAAAAGTAAACATTTATCGTGGAAATAATAATGCACAACTAACCACAGCAAGACCAAATATGTAATATTACATTTAAAAATTATGTAACCTAGTGAAATATATTTAACAGAATCGATACCAATATTATTTAAATATCATCTACATAAGACTCATTGATATCTTGGGGTGGATATTTTAGCCTATTTTTATACATTTTTCTCTTTATAAAAAAGAAAGGAATTTAAATGTTTAAAGGGAAAAGTTATGTATGTCAGTCTGAAAGAGAGTATATATTAAAGAAGGCCTATAACAAGGAAAGGCTTTATTCACGGTAAAAGAATACTCAGTTTGGAGAAAATTGGTGAGATTCATCTTGGAATAGAAAAGTCAGAAACCTATTTCTGTACATCTTATCTAATATGGCTCTAATAATATTTTTATATAGGTAAATTAATAATTATACTTTATGTACATATTTCAGGTTACATAGACTAGGTATCCTTAAATCATGTAATTCATAATTCTACTTAACAGGAAGAAAAAAATTACTTCTCTTTTCTTTTCTTTCTGCTTACTGTGACACACCCATCTTGCTAATTAAGTTCCGTAACCTTGAACATAATTATATTCCAAATTTTTGCAAGAAATAAATTGGAGAATAAATTTATATCATATTAAATAAAAACTGAACTTCTGAGAATGATTTTGAAAAACATCACAACATCATAATCTTTGCTTTTGCAAAAAAATAAGGCTATTTAGAGAAAGAAATGAATTTAGTGGTAGGAAAAAAGTCAAAATATTAGTAATATTGATAACCTTGAATTTTTGTCAATGTCTCTAATTATATACAATCTGGTAAAGAGCACATGTTTTAATGTCATTAGTTTAATGATTTTTCAGTGAGAAAAAATAATACAGAAGTTTATTCACTCTGATGTATGTACTAAAAATATTGAAGATTTTATGGAATGCTGCCCAAATCTGAATATTAAAAAACCTTTTAGAAAACGAAGCAAAGTAAACCTTACAGGTAATGAAGAAGTGCAGTTGATTCCTCACATAGATACTCTTATTCAAATGTGGCTGTCCACATTTAAGAAAAAAAAATTGAATTTGAACACATTGTAGGACTCCAGATTATTTATTCTATTAAATCAATAAGAATCATCATGTATTTTACTACCTCATTAATAGACTTTTATTAGATGTTTTAACTTAAAATTATTTGATATTCTAGTATAATGAATATGTGAAATATCTCAAAAACAACATAACTATTTCAATATAAAATAATCAAAAATTTAACAGAAATAGATTTATTCCTTAAAATTCCCAGCATTGTCTCTAGCATTTAAGAAAATGGGAATGAAATAATAATTTTTAGTGTCTAGGTCTCAGAACATTTAGACGGAAGTTTACATGAGTTTTTATTCTCCTCAGCAGTAACAAGCCAACAATCAACCCAAATCTTTTCACACCTGTGGGATCCTGCCAACGATATGACAGGAGACAGACTAATATTAAGCAGCCAACACATAAAATTAGACAAATTAAAACATTAAATCTGTGAAATATGAAGCTGATCTTAACAAACTATTGTAAAAATTATCCTACTAGCTTAGAATAGAAGACCTGGTGTCATTGCCTCTTTTCTTTCTTTCCTGCCCACATTTTCCTATTCACCCAATCTTCTACCCTCCATTATATTCCACTTTCTAGTGTTTCTGGAGACTCTGGGATTCATCAAAGTTTAATGATTTCTGCAATTAAAGATTTCTTCAAATCAGTTATCGTTTTCTCTGACTCTGTGTTCTTGAAGGCCTAACAGTTTAGGGTGGACTAGCTGGGAACACAGCAGATATCATACATTTCATGCCTCTCCAGTGGCAGCTTGCCAGAAGTATGGTGAGCAGCTTTATGGCCCCTGATAAGTCAAAATTTTCAAATAAAGTCAAGTATTTGTTTTCAAAATGTCCCTAAAACATTTTAAAATATCACACTCTACATAGAATATTAGTTTGGAAAGAAAACAAGTATAGGAATATGTATCTTATGTCTAAACATTTTAAAATTATACCTTGACAAATATACCTTCATAGTGATAATATCACAAAAATTGGTTCAGCTATGGTATTTATAAAACTGTATGTTGACAAATACAAAGATTTCAATTGAACTTAGATATTTTTGTTTATTAGTAGGAACCATTAATGGTTTGGTGGCATTTAGAGAAGGAATAAAAATAAAGATGTAAGTAATCTCATAAATTATTATATATTACTCCATAAATGTGTATTTCTTACCTTTATTTTAGAAAATTTATCCTGTTATAATTTACTAAATTTTTGTTTTATTGATAGTAATGTCTACATTTTTAATATAATATTTTCTTCTTATTCTTTCAGCAGAATGTAAATTAAAGTAAATATAAAAAATCAAAATTATTTTTCATGTGTTCAAAAGTAAATCTTAAGCACAGATGGTCCTTGACTTAATGACTGACTTAGGACTTTTCAACTTTATGATGGTGTGAAAGTTCCATTCAGAAGAAACTGTACTTTGAATTTTGAATTTCGATCTTTCCTTGAGCTAGCAATATACCGTACATAGTCACTCATGATGTTGGCCAGTGGCTACTAGTCGTAGCTCCTAGTCAGGCACCCAGTCATCAGAATAAATAACACATATTCTACAGTATACTGTGTTGCCAGTAGGTTTTGAATATTGTATTCTGACCATGTTTAAGGTAGGCTAGGCTAGGCTATGATGTTAGGTGTATTAAATGCATTTTTGATTTAAAATATTTTCAATTTTGAAGGATTTACTGGAACATAATCTTATTGTAAGTTTAGGAACATCTGTATTCAAAACTCATCTTTGAAAACTATAGTATATGATTATTGAATAACTAATTACATAAATAAATGTAAAGCTTTAATTAATTTTTATAAAATTAATTAAATTTTATATGTTTATACAAATAAACCCTTTTATACAAATAAAACAGTTTACAGTTCTAGCATGTCTCTTTAGGTGGCATTGTCAGGAATTTGTGTCATACTTCATGCATGTAAATTCGACACCAACATATGTACAAATTAAAGAATAATAAGAATTGTTTAACACGGTGAAAGTTTTCTCATCTGCCATGTGCATGAAGTGCTAAGTTTTAGTGTTCTGGAAGCACAAATTGGAATGTGAACAGAAGCAAGACAATGAATACTCAGAACTACTGACAAATATACTTTGTCATACAAGAATCTGTTGCATTTCTACCATCTGAGAGAAGGATTGACTGGTTAATTAATTTGAATTTTTTGTAACTAAGCACATCTACAACTCAATTTTTCTGCCCTCTGAAATATCGTCCATCTCTAAATTGGGTAGGTATAAGCCACAACATTTCACTCTATTCAAACATTTTGTTTGGAAGAAATAGGGCAAAAGAAGTGGAGCAATTGTATCCTTAGAGCTCGAAAGATGTTAGTCACCTGAGAGGGTGTGTGGGGTCCCAGGTCATGCTGTGTTCTGGTGCTGACTGCTTGATTTTGAGTAACAAGGGCATCTAGAGCCTTCAGTCTATTTATTTTCTATGGGTTTGTGGTACATGATTCCCCTAAAGCTCAGGATGCCTGGGATTCTAGTGACACTTAATAAATATACAATTTCATGACAACTGAAATGGACTTCTATGGCTAATGCAGTATCATAGTTATGAATATGGATATATACAAATACACATGTATGTACATGAACATATGTAACTGTACATTTGAAATCTATTTACACTTATTATCAAAATGTGTTTCTCTTTAAAGAAATATTGTTTTAGGATTAAGAAAAACACTACCTGGGAAATCAGAAGGTGTTGTTGAGCATCTTCCTTAGGAACAAAGGGTGAGATTAAGGAAGGAAATGAGAGTAAGAAAAGAAAATACTTCTCACTGAATTTGAATACTAGCATAAAAGATATGGTAATAACACATTTTACTCATATGTTTAAGGGCAATACAATCAATTCTACTACATTTATACTCATTTGTCTTCTTGAGCAGATTTGTATGTGCATATGTACATAGTATATATATATATATATATATATATATATATGTATGTATATTTTACTCACCAATTGTTACACAAGAAGTAGCTATGATTGAAAAGAAAGGAAAGATGCTCAGAAGCATTTCTTTTTGAAATCTAATAGGAAAATAGAGATATCAGTATTTAATGCTCACGGTATTTATCACTTTTACTTTTATACCAACAGTATTTGTATCTGTATATGAAATACTTGAAGAGAAAAACTCAAAATGTCTCAGTTTTCTCCTCAGCAGAATCACAATAGTCACTTATTATCATCAGTGGTTCTGGTCAAAGCGGATATAAGGTGGCATCTTGTGGAAGTTATGCTAGACTATTATATTTTAGCAGACAAATCAGGCACAAGTCTTAACATGAAAGAAATCTAAAGGCTGAAGTCTCTGGGTGGAGGATTTACATGTAAATGGCAGGAAAAATTAGAGAGCACTTCTCTGAACCTAGTAAGGCAACTTCGTGAGAGAAAAGAAGCTTGAGCAAGGAGTTAAGTGAGGGATGATCATAGGAAATGGCAGGGTGGCTGGTATAAATGAGTTAGTGAATTTAACCTATTGTTAATTTTTTTAAAAATTCTCAAATCCAAGCTGCATATTTTACCTCTAGGTTTATTCAGCCCGAAAGCATCCGAAGATGGTTGGGGAATGGCATTTTTGCCAATATTTGCATGCTTATACAGCATCACAAATAAAAAGTAATAGGTTAATATTATATTGGGGAAGCTAAGCATTCAAATAGGTGAGCAGGGATTAGCTGCCTTCTGATTACAAAGAGTGTTCTTAGAGCTTAATTCCCAGAAGCTATTTGCTCCAGTGTTTTTAATGGTCCATAATGGCTCAAGCCTGCATAGAACACATATGCATATATTTATATTTGTATCGATACATATTTCATGTATCAATTTCTATTCCCTAGCTAGGATTTGTGCCGTGAATTAGTATAGTACCCTTTTATCTAAAATGTAATTATCTAATTATGTATTCTGAGAGATGGCATAGCGAGACTCATAGAGCACCAATTCACAAGCATTTAATTTTTGTTTTTAGTAAGAGACTATGAGAAAAGGGATTTTTCTCCCTCTGGAAGGGAACACAGTACTTACGTTTAAGTGGTACTCTCAGAATTGGAATTTTCATTGCCAGTCCCTCTGGGCATCTCATTAAGTATTTTTGGTACTACAGGACAGTTTTGCTCTCTGATTTGGCCCTTAAGGAAATTCCGTTAGTAAATCACAGGCTAAGAAGTCATGCAGCGTGAACCTAAAGTAACTATGTAACATCAAATAATGCTATCAAGGTGTGATCTTTAATTGTTTTTAAGGATGGTAAAAAAAAAAAAAAAAAAACCCTGTGAAGTATCTTCTCTTTCAGGTTCACTAAATTAGTAATATTATGAGCCGGCAAATGATTCATCTAAATAATTTGGTGGAATCAAAGGGACTCGTGGAAGCTTATGTGATTGGCCAGTAATCATTAAAAGGATGAAAATGAGCCAGCCTCCATGGAGATACGTTCTCCCCTCCCATGTGCAGCATACTATATAGTCACTGGTACTTTAAAGAGGTGAATGTTATATGTCTCTTTTGATAATGAAGTCTTCGTTAAAACTATGTTTTAGCACTCTGATAGATGAATTAAAAAACCAATTTAAGTTCGTATATCTTATATTAAATGTCACGTTTTACTGGTTGGCATTCATTTATCACTTCATTTCCCAATACAGTAAATAACTTGTAACTCACCGGTTACTTTGATTGACAGCAGCCTTGGGCATTTCTTAGCACTCATGTACTGTATTGCTTGGAGTCAAACTTCCATGGTAATTGGCTTCAACAACAACAATAATCATAGAAATAATAATTCTGGAGTTAATTTAAAGACACAAAAAGAAGTAAGTCAAATATGAGAACAATAAATCATGAGAGTTTCTCATTTAAGTAAGTAACAGGTTTAATAGCTTTCTCTAAGTACTGAGATCATTCAATTGAACATCTGCTTTCCAGCTGTGCATATTGATATATTACCAGGTTTTTATTCCCTTCTACTCTAAATGTATCCATAAGTTTTTAGGAGTTACACTACTGACTTTTTGACAAAGCCTTGATTGTGAAAGATATAAAAATGTCAAAAATTCTGTAAGTCATATTATGCCCAGGATATTATTTTTCAATTGACTCCAAAGACAGATGTCCATGAACAATTAAACCATTCTCTAATCACACCTTGTTCCAGCTGGGATCAGAGAATCAAAAAAAAAAAAATCAGCCCTTCATAATGTACTTATTGCTGGAGTTCCTATAGTTTTCTGTGAATAGATTCTAATTAAATAACTCTATCAATGGAAAAGGTGTATTTATGTTGCTTGAAATTCTGAGGTTGGCTCTTTGATATTAAATTTAGTATTTCCTCTCTTATAATAATTCATATACTGAGCAACTACTTTCAGAAAAATCCCATTAGATGGAGATTAGGTTCTCTTAAGCTTGCTAAATCCTAAATCAAGTCTTAGAGAGTTTAGTCATAAAGTATCACACTGAAACTATCTGTACAGAGAGAGAGAGAGAGAGAGAGAGAGAGAGAGAGAGAGAGAGAGACTTGCTAATCAAAATGGATGTAACCCAATATCTTGTCTAATAGGGCAACACAGAATGTGTTCTCCCCTTTCAACAACAACAACAAAATCCCAAATAAGATGTTATCTTCTTTCAATCAGGCTTTATCGTTATTGTCACCATAGCAACTAAATAGCTCAGGGTTGCAACCTAAACAAGGGACCAAATAACATGAGCTTATGAGCCCTGCATTAGCAGTGTTCATAATATAGCAATTCAAAAATGCTCAAGTCATACTCACAAAGGAAAAAACCTTTATTTTATCTTTCTCTGACCAAAGGTATGGTTAACAAAAGTATTTCACCATGTTCCAGGCTTTATGAATTAAAAAGCTAAGATGTGGGACGATGTAACCTGAAGGGACCATGTACTCATCCCAGTCCCAAGACTTTCTTCATGATGGCAGCCTGCTGGCTGGCAGAATAATACACAGCCAAAGATGAGATTTATTGATTGATTGGTTTAATTTTATTAAATGACACTAAAGAAACATGGGTTGTTTTTTTTCCTTAGCAACATATGTAATTAGGAGAATACTGTATATGAGACTATAAAGTAGGACAGATTTGGATTGCTCCAAATGAATTCTATAAATAACAGACCCTTGAGCCACCACAGCTCTTCAGATTCTTAAAGAACACTGTAATCTGTGAAATGTTTTCAAAATTCTCTACTTTATTATTAGAGAGCAATAAGTTTCTGGGTATCTAAACACTTTAGGTGCATATCTAAGAAAGGTTAATAGTAATAACAATAATAGTAATACAATTTATAATAGCTAATAGCTCTTGCATACCCTATAAAATGCCACTTGCCATTTTCTATGTCTTTTAATTCATACTGTTGTTCTCATCTTACAAATGAGCAAATTGTTTCACAGAGAGAATAAGTAACTTCCCAAGTTCAGGAATAAGCAAAGTGAGGATTTGCACACAGCCCCTCTGACTTCAAAGAATGCTCTTAACTCTTACGCGTGGTTCAATTATTTTTGTGTTATGCCCAGATTGCCTAATAGGTGTGGCTAAAAATATAAATTGATGTATATGTCTTGACCTCCTTTCATTGCTATTTGTTGAACATTTTATTTTTTCTATTATGACTGTACCTTCTTCATACAGATTTATATCTAATTTAAGCTCCATGTCTTTACATCATTTTTGGTAAGATTAATTGTGTTACTTTCCATAAACTATATTTTTAAAATGAAGACATTAAACTCTTGTAACATATATAATGTCTATGCACTTAATACTTAACATTTCTAATCTAGTATTATAATTCAGCACTTTAAGTACAACCTAAGTGTCCCTCTTCTCCTGCCTCTCAGAAAACAAACCTACCAATAGAGAGGAGATTGCAAAGTAGATCATATCAAAGTGCCCTGGTCCAAAGCCTTGCCTGAAAGGTAACTTAAAGCCATTGAATTTTTGGTGATAAGCACCAAACAGAAATAAAGGCAGTGATTTCTGAGGGTAAATCTTAGCATGAGTGGGAGAGAAACAAACAATTCAACAGCAGTTCCATTCCAGCTTTTCACACTGTGTGGCAAGAAGAAAAAGAAAAAAAAATCAGTAAGGGATCTGATGTGGGGTGGGGAGGGGAGGGTTTGGGTTGCTTGTCCAACAGGCATATAACATCTGTCTTTCTCTGTGGTTGACTAGGGGCAAGTGATACCTGAACTACTGCAGTTCTTGTAAAGGCAAGAGATTCCCAATCTAGTGGGAAATCAGAGAAACAATATGAGAGTTCCAGTTATATGTCGTAGTTATGTTACCATAAATTATATAGTGAAATAATGTATAAAATCAATTTGCTTCTCCAAAAAGTTACACAAAATTCTAGATACATTCCCAGGCACTTAAGAGCAGAAACTATTTTTTTCTCCTTTTATAATAAACCAAGATGCATTTTACAAATAACAAAATAAATGAGGAAAATTTGTGTTTTTACCTGAAAAGTGTTAACTTTCTCCCTTACAAAAAGTTCTGGAAACACGCTAAGCTACTTTACCCAAGATAACAGTCATTCTAAAATTACGAGGGTAATTGTGGGGAGGGAGGCTCAGCCACATCCAGGATTGATATCGGAAGCCTAGATGCCGATGGACAGTGAGAAGTTACAGTTCATTAAGTCCTGAAGGTTTTGCAACTTAAATAGGAAATGAAGTATGAAGAGCCCCTATAACCACAACATAGTGTGAAAAGTTCTATGTTAAATATATAAGTACAGGATGATAGGGAACTAGTATTCCAACCAGAATGGAGAAAAGAGAGCTGAGGAGGAAGAAGGCAAAACGTGATCAGGGAAGCTTCTTGGTGGCTGTGACATCTCATGTAAGTTTTAAATAGTGAGAAGGAATTAGCCAGCCAAGAGGCTGGGTGAAAGAGGAGATGTTCTGCACAAAAAGTTACGTGTGGCACTTTCAAGGATCCTTGAATAGTTAAGCACAGCTGAATGGTAAAATTTCATGAGTCAGGAACGTTGAGTATGCAGACTTTGGCAGATGCCAGATCATGAGCAAAATTGGCTGTGCTTTGGAGTTTGAATTTTATTCTGAGGTGAACAGTGAAGGGTTTTTAGCAGTGAAGTAATAGCTTTTTAGATTTTTCAGAGGTTTGGATTTTAAATTATCTTCCAACAGGTGGAATATAAAAAGGATCAGAAGCCAAACCAGACCAGGGCCTGGAAGACCCATCATAATGATTCAGATGAGATACGATACAACTGACAGAAGAGAGAAGCTGGGGAGTCAACAAGAAGAGACACAGCTGAGCATGATTAAGAGTCAACATTAATGGGACTTACCAGTACGTTGGGAGAGAGAGGGAAGAAAGGCAACAGATTGGGAAGGGTAGTAGTGTGAAGCCCCATTAGTCCTGGGACACAAGGCTTTTCTCAATCCTCAGTTACTGAGCTTCTGACCTATGGTAAAAAAAAAAAAATAAAGTCTGTAAATGAAGCTACCACACTGTGGGTAAATTAAAGAATAGGTAGTAGTGATGGCTAATGTATTCTAGGGAATTCTTGTGAGATTAGCCAGACCAAGATGCATCTTCTTAGAAAAAGAAGGAAGATGAAGATGACATTTCAACACACTCTCATTCTCTTTCCTTTTAATTCAGAAGGAAGAAATAAAAAAAAAAAATCTGAGTCTACAGTCAGTGTATACTTCTAGTTATAGAAGTATATATCCTAAAAATAATCCTGGCCTTGCCATTGTGCAAATAACATACAATTTTTAAGTATCTTTTCTTCTCAGCTAGATTTTTCAGGGTAAGGACTATGTCTTATATGATAGTAGCTGGAAGTGAGGGGGGAAAGTATGCTGTGAGGTTAAATATTTAAAGACAATCTGCTTTAAGCTTGTGAACCTCATTCATCACATAGCAATGTTAATATAACATTTCTAAGATGTAATCATTTACAGAACAAGTGTTTATTGAGCACATAAAATGTGCTGTGCACTGTTCTAGGGACTGAGGAGATAGCAATAAATGAAACAGGATTATTTTTAGGATATATACTTCTACAACTAGAAGTATACACTGACTGTAAACTCAGATTTTTTTTTTTTTTATTTCTTCCTTCTGAATTAAAAGGAAAGAGAATGAGAGTGTGTTGAAACGTCATCTTCATCTTCCTTCTTTTTCTAAGAAGATGCATCTTGGTCTGGCTAATCTCACAAGAATTCCCTAGAATACATTAGCCATCACTACTACCTATTCTTTAATTTACCCACAGTGTGGTAGCTTCATTTACAGACTTTATTTTTTTTTTTTTACCATAGGTCAGAAGCTCAGTAACTGAGGATTGAGAAAAGCCTTGTGTCCCAGGACTAATGGGGCTTCATAGAGCTTACATTTCAGAGGAAGGAAAGCCAATAAATAAAATATACAAGATTGTGGTAAATGCTGAATGAAAACATGAAGCAAGGAAAGGGGACAGGGAGTGTCAGAGATAGCTGCAATTTTAGATAGAGTGGTCATATCTGGTCTCATTGAAAAAGTCTGATTCAAAGGCCAAGGAACCAGCAATAAAGATACCTGGGACAAGAACCTTCCATGTAGAGAGAAACACATGCAATGGCCTTGAGATGGGAGAATGTCCAATGATTTTAAGAAACAGTAAGAGCAGAAGGTGGGTGGGTAGAGAGGATGAGAGGAAGAAAAGTTGGATAGGAGATGAGAGAATGAATAGCCATATCAGGTGGGCCCAGGCATGCTCAGGTAAAGACTGGCTTTTATTCTGAGTGAGGTGAGAACCATTGGAGGGTTTTTAGCAGAGAAACGATATGGTCAGACTTATGTTTTAACAGGCTCATTCCAGCTGCTGTGTCGAAAACAGGCTATGAAAGGGAGGGCAGGGGCCAAAACAGAAAGAAAATTGGGAGGTTTTGCAATTATCTAGGCAAGAAATGAGAGCAGCTCCACACTTGGAGCAAGATTATGGCAGTGTGGAAGGTTAGACTGTGTTGGTTTTCCAGATATACTATTAAAGTTTTCATGCTAAGGGTCATGAAAACTTTTAAACCAGTGATGCTCTGGTTTAAAACTGCTATAGATTCCAAGATCTGCAGTTCATGAGCTGAAGACCCAGGACATCTGATGAATGGTTCCAGTTTAAAAAATTGGCAGGCTCGAGACTCAAGAAGCACTGATATTTCAGTCTGTACCAAAGTCCAGGAAAAGCCAATGTTTCAAGTCATACAGTCGAGCAGGAGTTCTTTCTCACTCAACCTTCTCACTCAGGTCTTTGAGTTCTCGGATGATGCCCACCCATATGTGGGAGGGCAATCTGCTTTATTCAGTCCACCAATTCAAACATTAATTTCATCTAGAAATAACCTCACAAACACACCCAGAGTAGTGTTTGACCAAATGTCTGAGCATAAATTAATCATTACATCAAAACTTGTTATGACCTAGCTTTAAGAATGAATGTGCATCCAGCGAAGAAAAACAAAATGAAAAGGTATTGTACTGAATGGGAGAAAATATTTATAAATCATATATCTGATTAGAAGATAACATAGAAAATCCATAAATAACTCATATAACTCAATAGCAAAAGAATAAACAATCCAAAAATATGAATAGATATTTTTCCAAAGAACACATACAGAAGGCAGACAGGTATATGAGAGAGAAGATGCTCAACATAACTAATCATCAGAGAAAAGCAAATCAAAATCAAAATGAGATATCACTTCATATCTGTTAGAATGGCTATTATCAAAAAAGAACGAAAGAAGTGTTGGTGAGAATGTACACAAAAGTGAACCCTCATGTTCTATTGGTGGACATGTAAATTGGGGCAGCCACTATGGAAAACAGTACGGAGGTTCCTTAAATAGCAACATAGAACTATCATATGATCAAGCAAATTCATTTCCGGGTATTTATCTAAAGAAAACAAAAACATTAATTTGAAAAGATATGTGCCCCCCCCCATTCATTGCAGTATTATTTACAATAGCCAAGACATTGAAACAACCTCCATCAGTGGATGAATGGATATAGAAGAAGTGATAGATATATTGATATATCTTTATATATATATAATGAAATCTTGCCATTCATGACAACATTGATAGACATTAAGAACATTATCCTAAGTGAATTAAGTCAGACAAAGACAAATATTATATGATTTCATTTTTATATGAAATCTAAAAAAAAAGAACAAGATTATAGATACAGAGAAAAGATTGGTGTGGTTGTCAGAGGAAAGGAATTGGATAGGCGAAATGGGTGAAAGGGATAAAAAAAGTACAAACTTCCAGTTATAAAATAAGTAAGTCATGAGGACAATGTACTGCATGGTGACTATAGTTAATAATACTGTATGACACATTTGAAAGTTGCTAAGAAAGTAGGTCTTAAAATTTTTCATCACAAGAAAAAAATTGTAACTGTGTATGATAACTAAGTTTAACTAGGCTTATTGTGAAGATCATTTTGCAACATATATAAATATCAAAACATAACATTATATACCTGAAACTCGTATAACGTTATATGTCAATTATACATCTATTTTATAAAAAGAATAAATGTACATCAATTTTATAAAAAGAATAAATGTGCATCTAAATCAGGCCTTTCCTGCTTTAGTGGGGATAGAGTTTGCTGCAGAACTATCTGGAATTTGAGTTTAAGCATTACCTTAAGGTCATAGTATAGAGTAGAGGATCTCAACATTTTGATATATCCTGCTCTGTAACTGTAACCCCAGGGCAGGACAAAATGAAAGAAGTAGGGGGTCAGAAAGAAAATGCAACCTTTCTCCATGGGAGGCAAAAGCAATAAAATGAGATATATTACCTAGTAGAGAAGGCTATCTTTTTCATACTTGATACTGAATATAATATACAAAATGCAGGTAAAATTTTCTAATTTTAGCACAGAAAAGATGTTTGGGTCTGAACCCACATAATGGTTCTTGAAAATATAGTACCATAACCTTTAAATGCTGACCTTGATGTTACATTACTGCTTTATTGGCACCAACCTCTGTTTGATAATCTACCAACAGATGGTCAGGGTATCTTAGTATGCTTTCTGGTCCCTTGTCTATTTGTGCATCATTTGACAGGATACTTCTGAGGCAGAAAAATTTAGCTGAAGATGTTATGGTTCATTGTTTCCAACAACGGTTTTGGTTTTATCTAGAATTCTTTGATTCAAATTGACATATGACCCTAATCTTATTCAATCTGATTGACAAACAGTAAGGATGTGACAACTCTCTAAAGTTTTGAGATCTATTGCTTTCTTTTATAGTGTGCATTTTCAGAGTGCTCTCATGTTGTGGTTAGCAAAGAGTGATATTTTGAGAGTTGATTTAAAAATGTTATAAAGGTTAGTTATCTTTTGAATCGAATGTGTAAAACTGAACAGTATTTTAATACTAGGGTACTGCATTCCTGGCCAATATAAAAGCATTATCAAATATATCATTATTTATTTATAGATAAACATTGGCACATACATTTATCACAGTTTTTGATGGTAGTAAATTATCCTCCTCATACTTGGAATAGTTCCATTGTAACACAAAAAAATAATGGAAAAAAATCAAAGCCAAAAACAGTTTGGGTTTAACATGCTATAATAAAACATTTGGCAGAATTCAGTATATACATGATTTCAGAGCCCTGGTAAAGAAATATTATAAAAATAATTTGGCAATATAGATTGTAATGTTGGAATTTTATATCATGTGTCCTGAGAATTCTATTATTTTTCACCCTGGTAAAAATTAGAAATGTGGCCAAGTTTTAAGTACAAAGATGATCATCACAGTATTGTATACAAAAAGTAAAGTAAAAAATAATTTTAATTACAGGATATTGAAATAAATTATGGCATATTAAGATGATGAATTTTATTGCAATAAATATTATAAGCCACTTACATAGTGTTTTCAAAATATTGATAAATGAAATAGTATATGTAATTTCAACTATGTGTTTATGTGTGTATATATGTGTATTTAAGCAAAAATTAAAAAGTCAACAATATATCTTTGATGATATTATAGGTACTTTTTATTTTTTTGTTGATATTTTGCCAGTTTCTACAATGATACATAAATGTAATTAAAAAATATATAATATTTAAAAAATAATGCATGAAGACTTTTTTCACTCAAGAAAAAAAGAAAATATTTCAATTCTTAATTCTGTACCATTAATAGAGTTACTGGAGAATTTTCAATCTCATTGATAGGTAGATGTACCTAGAAAGATCCCCTGAGATTTACTTGCTTAAGAACAAGTCTTATGGTGATATTCTAACAAGGCAAAAAAAATACCTTCTCTGATGAGTAAATATTTCTCTTTTGAAGTTCTCATAAGAATAATGTAATACTCCTACTAGTTTAATCAACCTGCTAGCTCAGCATCTTCTGAATTTGAATGGCATTTGCACCAGAGTTACAGAAAAGAAAATATACATACCACATTGTCTAAATCAATAAAAACCAAATAGAAGAAATTATTATTCCCCATGAAGTATCAGATATGATAACAAGGGAAAGCATGATGTCAACTTATATGAAAGTTTCCAGTTTATAAGGCATCTAGTAAACTGAAGACATTTGAATGACAAACATTCTAGTCACATCTGCCTCAACAAGAATTTTGCTCTGTGTAATATTTATCGACATTATATGTTTCTTTATTAAACAAGTCAGGCAACCATTTTATTTCAGTCTTTTGGTATAGAGTATGAAAGTACTTCATTGTTATCATTTAACTCTTGACTAAGGTTTCATTGTGTCCAAGTGTCTGGTTTTAACCTCATTATTGCTTTATCATATTTCCACTTCAGTGAATTCCTCAGTGAAACCCAAAGCCTAAGTAACATTAGGAAGGAATAAAACTTTGATGCTGGATAAATTTTAGGCCTTTGTTCCTTATGAAATATATAAGGAATTCACTTCTTTCTTGTTAGATACATTTGATACTAAAGCTTAGTAATCAAATTAGCAAGGGAAAATATTAGTCTGAAAAGTTCTAAAAAGTAAAATAAAGAAGTTATTCTGCATTTGAAAGTTTTGCCAGATGTAATTTTTTCCAGTGGAGGACCTGACACTATTAAACTAAAGTCTTACTTACTCTGATTTACTAGTTAACAGTTTCACTGTCATTGATGTCATCAAGCAGACTGACACCAGGATGATTTACCTAATATAAAGTTTATTTTCTGATAAAGTATTTTTTGTTATACTCTGAAGCAATTTTTTTCTAAATTTTATAACTGTAGCAATCTATTATCTAAATCAATCAAATTTAATGAAAACAAAGCAAGCATGTTAAATGACATTAAAAGATTTTTATTTGTTGAAGTAGATCAGACCTAGGGATATTTTCTAACTTGTAAGGAATCAGAAGTCTGCTAATGATTTTCATTTTTAATATCTTGTTCACACTATTCAGTATAATTAATGAAAATATCAATTCTATAAAATAGATTTTCACCTTCCATTTATCAGAATATGACTACAGAATTAGGAAAAGAAGTTTGTTGCAAGATGGAATGGCACACAGGTCTTAGAGGGTCCATAAACCCACTCTTTGAAAATATTTGCCTGTTTATAGCATTAATGTAAACACAAACACCATTTATTAAGAAGGCAGTTACATCTATGTGAGATAGTAGAAAATATATATTGGTCTCTGTCCCTGGTTCCTGGCACAAAGCTCCTGAAATCCTTGTAATTTCGTGGGTGATAGGAGTGTCTTTTGTTCTAACGAAGCGACTCTGGGTGGGGTCCTGGATGGCTCTTGGATGAAGGCTGGTCACCTGATAGCTCAAGCTATGAGTAGAATTTTCAGCCCCCACATCTCCCAGTCTCTTGAGATGGAAGATGGGCTGGAAATAGAGTTAATGATTAATCATGTCTATGTGATATAGCTTTCATAAAATATCCCCAAAATAAGGAGTTCAAAGAGCTTCCAAGTTGGTGAACACAACATCCACATGCTAGGAGGGAGATGCAACACAACTCCGCAGGGAGAGAAGCTCTTGCACTTGGGAGCCCCCACCAGACCTGCCTTCTGTATCTCTTCATATGGCTATTCATCTGTATTCTTGATCATATCTTTTAATAAACTGGTAAATGTAAATAAGTGTTATTATGAGTTCTATGAGCTGCTCTAGCAAATTAATCCAACTCAAGAAGGGGTCATGGGAACATCCAACTTTGTAGCCATATGTAACCCCATGTACTGCATGTACCATGCTGCGTCTTGTTCAGCATAATATTCTATAATATTGGGAAATAAATTATGGATGTCCTGGGGACCTACTATTTACTATTAGTATGTGAAGTGAGGGGGGTTGGTCTCATGGGACTGAGCCCTTAACCTACGGAATCTCTAGGTAGATATCGTTGAATTGAAAATAAATTACAGAACACCCAGCTAGTGGCATATAATAGCTTGGTATGGGAAAAAATAATAAAAACCATACATCTGTTATCAGAAGTGTTGTGAGTGTGGTAGTAGTGTGAGAATAAAGGAAAGAAACACAGATGGAAAGAAAAGTGGAAAACTGAGTTTTCCCCAAACAGTCTGGGACTGCACTAATCTGTTTTCAAAAAGCTTGAGGTTTATAATCATCCTCACTAGAAGAGGACCAAACACTGGCACAGCTAGCGGGTACTCCTAGTACTGTTGTTGAGGAGCAGTTGGGATGTGGAGAAGTTGGTGCTTTGTAAGGAGTGATTGAGGTGTGTGGTGCTGGGAAGCAGAGGTTGCCTGATGAAAGTAGCAGCTATCTAACATGGAAGCTGCCATATACGGAAACAGCTAGAGATCTGAAGCAAAGGGGTAGGGCAAGATCCTTGGTCAGAAGCTAGATGAGGCTTAGAGAAGAGCAAAGTAGATGAGCGACAGGAGTCAATACATACAAATACTAAGTCACTATATATTGATATATTTCCTATTGGATATCAAAGTAAATTGAGTAGATATGACATTAGATAGCTAAGAAAAAATTACTTGCTCTTAAAAAACAATGTTGACTTTAATATTAAAGAAAACAGAAGATCCATGTTGATGAAATTCAGTTTGTTTTGGTATTCTGGGTCATTAGGGGCTGCAATATGAATCAAAGTTATAGTAACTAGAAAGTAAGCAATTGGTCCAAAAGTCCATACAATTTTTTAAAGATATGATAATTATAAATAAGACAACACAGCCCTGTGCAATGTTAGAATTATGGACTATAAATCATTATTTTTTTTGTTTATGTGAAAAAAAATGTAGTAGAGTAACTGAGTTTGACTTAGCTCTTTCAAAGTTTTTATCTCCTCAAGTGTAAAATTGTGATAATATCTGTCCTAGTTAACTCATAGCTATGAGGTGCAAATGAGAGAACGAATATGACAACAATGGGAAACTCTAATAATACTCTTTACGTATGTAAATAGGATGATAATCATTCAGATTACAACAAATTCATTTGCCATAGATAAAGTTGGAAATGACATTCATGGGGTGAAAAACAAAGGTTGCATAATCATTATGCATCAATGTTTTTAATGAGGATGATGACGAAGAAATTGTTTTATCTTTAGACAGTATCACTGATTAAAATAATACATCTTTTATTTTAATTTTTTTTTCAAATTCACACTGCAATGTAATGCCACTTTTAAACTAATTGCTGAAAACCAATTGATGTGTATTTCTAAGAGTAGTTAGGTTTGGAGAATTAATACAGAAGTTATTCTGGATTGGGGGTAGGCGATGAAGAGATCACTATTCTAGGGAGTATGTCAGAACTCTCGAAAGCAGATCCTGAGATAAAGACTTGAGTGCAGGGAGCGTGTTTGGGAAGTAATCCCAAGAAGCACAAACTGCAGGTGGGGAAGAGTGATAATAGGTATGTAACTTCTGTGGGTAACTTGGGCTCAATCTGTCTGGGGACCCTTTGGAGAACCTTGGAGAACCTTCCTCAGAATTGCCCCTCATTGACAATGTTTTCTAAGATTCTTATGAATCTTTTTTGGGGCGTGGCACCTGATTGTGTTAAATCCCTGATATATAAAGGCTGCCCTGCCCTTGGGCGGGGCGACTTTCCATGGTGCTAGATATAGCCCCAGGAAGAAAAGGAGAGATAGATGCGGGAACTAATGGTGGGAGGCTATCAGTATGTATGTGAGCTGTTCGCTTTGGCTATAGCCAAACTTGAAGGTTAGCTAAGGGGGTATGGAGTATATTAACAGGAAAGTTTTAATATCCCAGGTATTTAAACAGGGAGAAGTATGTGAAATAAAATAATTATGTACTAGAATATTTAAGTCATTTACCTATCATTTCCCAAAAAGCAATAAAGTAAGAAATCTTTTAAGCCTGAAACTTCTGGGTAAAAATCCTCTAACAGTAGCTGTGCAACCCTGAAAAAAGTATTTGATATGACCATCGTTGTTTCTTAATAAAGTAGGACAATATAACACTACTCTGCAGCTTTGTCAAGGGTATTAAAAGAATGTTCCTCACTCAGGAACATTGGTCCACGGTAGGGATTTAACATAGGCTATCTCTATATTTCATGGCTGCTATGAACTGAATTGCATCTCTTTAAGTTCACATATTGGAGCTTATGTGACTGTATTTGGAGAAAGGGCCTGTGAGGAGGTGATAAAAGTTAAATGAGGTCATAAGGGTGGTGCCCTAACCCGATAGAGCTATTGCCCTTAGAAGAGAAAGAAACAGAAGAGCTCTCTCTCCTTCTCTCTGCCATATGAGAACAAAGCAATAAGGGGACTATTTGCAAACCAGGAAAAGATTCCTAACCAGAAACCAAATTGGCCAGAAACTTCATCTGGAACTTCTGACCTCCTGTGAGAAAATAAATTTCTGTTGTTTAAGCCACCCAGTCTGTGGTATTTTTGTTATGGAAGTTTAAGCAGGCAAAGACACCTCCCTTTAAATCTATACACATGGTATATAGAATATTGCAATGTCTTAGTTCAGGCTGCTGCTACAAAGTAACAGGTACCTTATAAACAGCAAAAATATGTTTCTCACAGTTCTGGAGGCTGGAAGTCCAGGATCAAGGTATGGGCCGTATTATAGTGAGTGCTCTCTTCCTGGTTCACAGCTGGCACCTTGTTGCTGTATCCTCACGTGGTAGGAGGGACTAGAGATCTCCCTGGAGATTCTTTTATAAGGGTCCCATTCACGATGACTCCACCCTCATGACATAATACCTCCCAAAGGCGCTACCTCATATACAATCGCCTTCAGGTGTTAAGATTTCAACAGAAGAATTTGAAGGGAGCCCAAACATTCAGACTATAGCAGGTAGTTTTGACCTAAGTGGAGAAAATAATTTATGGTTTAATAATTTAAGGTTGTTTTTTTTCCCCATGTATAGGCTACTTCAAGATTGGGTTATCATCACTGCTACTTTTTACCTAATAGTAGTAGACGTTTCACTTGCTGCATTGTTTTTTGTTTTTTGTATTTGTCACTTGTTTTTCTGTTTGCTTGTTTTTTAGAACCATCTTCAGTTTAATTACATTTTAAACCTAACTTTATGTTTCGAATATTTATCCCAGGTCACATATTCTTGAATAGTTCAGATTCCTACTGCTGTGATGAGACATGGTTTTGTTTAATATAAGATGTTAAAACCACAAGAAATTACTTTAACTTTGTATTTTATAAATAATATGTTGTAGATTTGAAATTTACAGAGTTCCCGACTTCCAAATTTAATCCCAATATCTATTTTCACTTACAGCAGCCTCTCTACTACTAGTCAAGTATACAAACATGTATTAAGTAATTTTTATGTGCTAAGTCTTCTCACAGGTATTAGGAACACAAAGAAAACCTCCCCCTCGCCGACCTCCCACTCAAACATGAACAGTCTTGTGGAACATATAAACAAACAGACTATTACAGTCAGGGTAATAAAGAACTATAAAAATATTGCTGTTTTAAGCAAAACATATCTGGGCAGAAATCTATCTCTTCGGGCAGAGTCTGTGACACTGGCCGTATTTTCTCATGCTGGGCACTGGAATCTTGATACTAAATATTCTGAGAGATTCAATCATGATTATAGAGGTTAGAGGGGCTTTGTTTGTGTGTGTGAACATTTGTCTTTTTCCCTAGGGCTTTGTAAAGATGATGGCATGATTTGCTTACAATGAATGAGCACATACTCTGAAATGGCAACTATTTTATAGCCTCTTATATGTATAAAATGTATTTCCATAGACAGCAAGCTGTAAAGGATATATAATGGATTCTGATATCAGTGTCTTCTCCTCTTTCAATAGGAACAGATAATAACTCATCCGATGCAGCTACCAGGATAAAAGATTCCCTTTGGTGTGTCCCACAAGGATTCCCCCCTCCCCATCATGCCATCTGCCTTGACATGTGTACACTGATGCTTGCAGAAGATCTCTGGAGGCCTTAGACATAGCTAACTTGTTACTGACCTCCCAATATTCCTGTATAGACACTATGCAATTCAAACTATAAACGATACCAAATTCTAACAGAAGAGTTAAGAAAAGGTCAACGTGACCTTATTTTCCTATGATCGCTAAGACAATGTATTTTTAACAGTTTTATTGGAGTATAATTTGCATACCATAAAATATACTCACTGAAAATGTACTATTCAGTTTCAGTTAAATTTATAGAGTTGTGTAGCCATCACCACAATTCAGTTGCAGAACATTTTCATCATCCCAAAGTTTCCTCATGCTCATTTGCAATCAATCCCTTCTATTGTTCTACCACTCCTAGCTCTGGACAGTCATTGATCCAAATTCTGCCTTTATTGATCTGCCTTTTGTAGAACTTTATATGGTTGGCATCATGCAATATATGATCATTTGTGTCTGTCAATGTAGTTTTGTCTTTTTGTTTGGAAATAACTTTAGATTCAAAAGAAGTTTCAAAAATACTACAGAGAAGTCCCTTCACCCTGTCTTCTCCAGTGGTGACATCTCATGTAACTATAGTACAATGTCAAAATCAGAAATTTACATTGACTCAATATAAGTGTGTAATTCATTTTATCACATGTGGCAGATAAGTATAGATGTGTGTTCCATGTGTACATTTTGTAATTTTGAGAATGTTATATAAATGAAATCATGCAATATGTGAGATTTTTATACTTTAATTATGTGCAGTTTACTGTATATCGATTATACCTCATAAAGATGTTAAAATGGGAATGATCGCAGCACTTATTTATTCAAATCAGAAGACCCTTGCTTCACACTTTTAAGGCAGTAGCGACCATCTGGAAATAAAATTCCCTTTGTCCCAGCTCCTCTTAGAGCAAGGTTGACACAGATTCAGTTTATATCAATATAATACATAAACAGGTCAAATAATGATAATAGTAACTATTTGTAAAAATTACAATGATGCCCTTACAAGCCAGCTCTCCTGTTTATTGTAACATTTCAGCAACATTTTAACTACTCATGGGAAATTCACAGGAAAAGCATTAGGTGAAAGAAGGTGATACAATGCAGGATTCCTCTCCTGGAATGGGGAGAGTAGCAGTTATAATAAAGACACAATAGCAGAGCATCTCATTACATTTCCCTGTGCAGGATTCCTCTCCTGGAATGGGGAGAGTAGTAGTTATGGCAAAGACACAATAGCAGAGCATCTCATTACATTTCCCTGTGCAACGAGTCGAGTTATCTATAGTGATTTTAGTGTATCTTTTAATATAAGTTTCTAGTGATGGTTCTAGACAGTGCATTACATATATATAACTTATTATAGTTTAGTAGTATCATCATTTTACCAGTTCAAGTGAAATATAGAAAACTTACCTTCCTTTAGTCCCCTTACTCTTCCCCGTTTATAATATAATTGCCTTAAATATTAGTTCTAAATACATTGAGAACCACATCAAACAATGTCACAATTTTCTGTGTTGGTGGCTTCGATGTCCTTTCTTGGATCCTGAAGTCTCAGTACCTTTTAGAGTGAATATATACGCAGAGACACACACACGTGTGTATATATATACTTGCATTTATGTGTGTGTGTGTATATATATATATACACACACACGCATTATATATATGTGTGTGTATATATATATATATATATAAAATCAGGGTCTTTGTTCTAAGTATGAGGCCTATACGAATATACTTAAGCATTAAAAATAATAAGTATTAGTTTTTCTGTGTCTCATGTACTTTTATTTTATTTTTGCTTGCTAGATTATTATAGATTTATATAGTTAGCAAAACAGGGGCAAAGGTTTATAAATCCATTCTAAAAATACAGCACAGTTTTAGAAAATGTAGTTTGATACTCCTGGTTGTGGTACCCAGGAAGGTGCTAGTGTATTGTTTAACTTCACCTTGGGCCTCCCCTCACTCTGACTCTCCCTTGTTACTGGGGCTTAGTTTTTGTTCATGCATGTGCTTAGCAAAGAGTTTTCAAATACTGAGACTTCAGTGTGTCATTACTGCAGAAATCTATACTCTCCTTCAATAGACTCTTCAAAATGTTGTGTGTAATTATGTGAGGCTACACCTTTATGACTTTCTAATCTTCTTCCTCTCTTTATGATCTCAGTTCAAGAAAAAATCTTGAACTGTATCTGCATAAATATACCTTATTGTTTCCTTTCTCAGCTATTGCATTTGGAGTTTCATCAAACACAGAGCCACTCCACCTGCTAGCCCCTCAAACATTCCTTCTCTTTCCTCTAGATCAACGACTTTTCACATCTGCCCTTTGCCAACAACACAACTGGACAAGTTCCAATTTGAAATTGTTCACTCCTCATACCTCCTGCTTCCCACTTTAACCAGCTTTCTCTTGATCATCCCTGCGCCCCAAATCTTCTCCTTTACTTTTCCCACCTCATATTCTTCATCCATGCCACTAGAAGAAAACTGGAACTTTTTCATTTTGAAGAATTTAAGCTTTCTTGATTCTGGATTCTGTATGCACTTGCTCCCACTACAGAACGCCACAGAAGCAATGTCTCAGTATTCCAACTCAAATCCCTAAATGGGCTGTGTATTAGAAGCACAGCTAAATATACAGGTTATGGTACCTACTAATCTTCATTTGTCTAGAACATGTTTTTGTTTTCTTTTTTTATTACACTTATGTAGCTAACTTCCAACTTTAATGACTATTGATGTTAATTATATTAAAAATAGCCTGACTTTTGAAAAACTGAATTTAAAAGAACTATTAGAGCCTAATTTACTTGTAAGTTTTAGACAATACAATTACTAGTGTGGTTAATTATTTGGTTATTAAATTGAGATGGTCAAGTTCATAAAGGACAGCTTTTCTCAAAATGATACCATGCAAGTCAGAGATGAGCAAACACAATCATCTATTCCAGAAAGGAAACGTCAAGGCCCCTGAGCTACGCAGCTCCAGCAGACATGCACTAACATTCGGCCATTACCCATGGGCTAGTGCTCAGTTTGTTGGAAAATTCAAATTAATCTTAAGTTTTCATCCCTTAGTCACATAATCAGAAAAAATAAATAAACTCTAACTGCATTTATTATTACAGAATATACAAAAACATTTTAAAGTTTATATCTGCACTCTCATGAAACATATTGCCTATTATTATATGCCATCAATTTTATTAAAGTAAATGCTTACCCCCTACCAACAACTATTTCAACAAAACCTGCTATGAATACATTGGCCAATGAGGTGGTTATTCATCCTGTCATACACCATTAGTATTACAAAAAGTTTCCACTGTGTTTTCCACTTAAAGATAATATTTTAAAAGCCGATCGCAAAATAACACAGTTTTAGATAACTTTGGCTTCAGCTCTTTGTTTTATATTTATTTTTTTGTATATGATGCCCCTGTTCTTCAGTGATAGAATTGTAATTTTCTTATTTGACATGCACCATCTCACCTACTGCTAGGTAATTACATAGTAGAACTCCTGAAGTCCCTTGACCCCTTATTAGAATGTACATTTTCTTCCACCCACCAGTCACCAAGTGTTCACTACCTGTGGAGTCTTGATGACACAGCTCAGTTCTGCATGTCAAATAGTCACTTTGTCCAATTAAATTCTCATTGCATGACATTTTGGACTGCTGATGAAAGCTGAAAGAAGTGGTATTTCCATTACAGAGTTTAATAGTATGGCTTTTTGACACAAAGTAAAGATAAGTGTTCCAAAGTTGTGCTGCATTACTATTTTCTCTCTTAAAAAATAACCATCTGACAGTGGAATATTTTCCTGTCTCAAACACCACAATAAATAGGAATTTGACCACAGTGGTTAATATAGCAGCTCCATGGACTGAGATACTGAGATTGTATTATTGACTTCTCACCAGGAATCAGACCTGCCAGGCTATTTCACTGATTAAAATTTGATTAATCACCTGTTAACTTGTCAGATTCTACTCACTATGGCAAGGGACATTATCTATGAAAAACAAGTGAAAGAAATACTAAAGAAAATACTATTTATAGCCATCATATTTTTATCCCACTCCAATCCCATGGATTAAACTATTTAGCAGATTTTTCATCAAATGTTTCTTTGAGTGAATAACGTCACAGACAAAATCAAAGGGAAAAATGACGTTTTATGCTCAAATTCAATGGAATCATCCAATTTTTTGTTTGTGTGTGTTGTGATATCAAGTAATGAAATGTTATATATTATGAGATCAGGCAATGTCTTGATATCGGAAATAGACATTCGATATGTTATTTCAAATGAAAATATTATTCAAGATGTATTCGATGGTTAGACAGCGGTTACAAATGGAGAGAAAGGTGTTCACTGCCCGTTCTCACTACTAGAGTGGCAATCTCATTTTCCTGCGAATGAGTTAGTTAGTGAAACTCCTTGAGTGATTAGCATTGCACTGGCAGGTATCCCAAAGCACAAGAAGGCATAAATTAAAGGCTAAAATTCACACCTTGTTCCTCACAACAAATCTTAGCCTTCTTCTCAACTCTGTCTCTCCCTACCACCTTCATGTTGTGTTTAGAAGACATACATAGAAACATATCAAGAGCTATGACTTTGTGCATGATCTTCAATGATTTTCTCTTTTTCCTGGTAAATTGCCTTATTTCAAGATTACTGTCCATTGTACCATATCTGCTTTTTTTTTTTTTTTATCTCAGCCCCATCACTGGTAACAGAGGCCCTTTCTAAATCTGAAGTGCCATTCTGGGCTGCCCAAATCAGCAGGTTTTACCCTTCTGACAGTCCTGGTCTAAATTATATCACTTTAAACAACACCTAAATCTACACAAATCGATTAAAATATTTAATGCTCATGATCAATTTATGACATTAAATATGTATTGTCAATTTCAGGAAAATTCAATGTTTTGATATTGTTTTCTACTTGCTATATTGCTAGTGATGATTAAGGGCTGTTACTCAGGTTATAGTTCCAGCTATTGTGTTGTGGGTTTTTTTTTTTTCTGGCTTTTTAAAAAATTTATTTTTGGTCGTTCTAACAATATACACATAAACTAATTATATGTTGCCTTCTACAACCTCTTGTCTCCAAATGGTGTAGGAGATGAAGTCACATGGAAATTCCCTAGCTGGAAGGTGTACCTATCACAGAGTCAGTGCACATGGTCAGGAAGGAGTCAGTGCACAGTAATAAAGGGGAGGAGATATTTGCTCAGCTCCGTATGAACTGAGGGAATAAGTAGAGGGACAGCTCTTTCTTTAGCAGACCCCAATAGGTGATGTAGCAGAGTGCTCTCTGCCTCAGAGAAAGGAATCACTATTTCCTCTTATAGGACAGGTCAGTTGTTACCAGGTTAAATTGGTTGATGTACTCTTCCCTTCATCCAACTAATGGAGTTCAAACCAATAATTGGATCAACAAGTTAACATTGTGTACAGTCATTAGACCCTCAGGCTTCACTAACTTTTTCAGCAGCCTAGGGATCTTATAAATGGAGTCTAATTACACAGTTCCAAAGATGCTGAGTTAAATACCAACCAAGAAGAATTTTCTTAGGATTTTGCACACATTGTTTTGGACCATCAAAGATTATTATCATATAAAGAATATTGTAAGAAACCCTCATATTCTTGTTATTTTCTATGTGACAAAGAATTAATGTTGTAATGGTTTTCTTAAAGACAGTAGATCATCAGGTTTTTCAGGGTTTTAAAGAAAGAGAATTTGTAGCAACAGGAAAACTGTATCCCAGCTAGGTGATTTTAGCCTTTTGCTAACATCCAAAATATGTTTCAGAGATTGCATCTTCAAGCGTTGCTGGGTTACCACTATAAGAGAAGAAAGAAAAGACAGAACTATGTAAGCAGAGAAAAATGTGAGAAGGTGAAGGAAAAAACTTCTGCTGGATATGTATTTTGTGATCATTGTCTATTTGTATTTGTTTTCTGGGTGATAAGCCAGCTCAGAGAGGTAATTCAGAAAAATAAGTGTCCTTCCACTTGGGGATAGGGACATGTGGATTCTATCACAGGAGTTATTATACCCGAATAGGAATGATTTTGAAGAAGCATACTGATTTGGATGCATTAGATATGTTGTACTCAATAAGAAAATGTGCTTCATTGTATTGTGACAACCAAATAGTACATCATTAAATTGACTAACAACAACAACAACAAAAAGAGGCCAAAAATCAATGAGAGTAGGAGAAAAAAAATCCTGATATTTAAAGATGTAAAACTGGTAGATACAGAACACAGCAGAGTAAAGAGCACACATAAGAAAAGGGAGAGATTATGAGAATGTTGTGCTTAACAGAGGGTCCTGGTGCTGTGGCATAGGAATGAAAGCTCTGGTTTGCAAGGACAGATTGAGGGCAGATTCCTGGTCTAAATACACACACACACACACACACACATATATTTATATATATTGTGTATATACATATATACACAATACACAATACCTGATTCTCTTTTATGAATCAAACTGCCCTTTTATCCCTTTAAAATATTAATATGATCCATATTTCAGCTTTCCACACATAAAAATTTGCCCTACATGTTAAATAACATATGGAGGGAAAGGAGAATATTAGAGACAGGTCATGCACTAGAAAGGTGTGGGACATAGTCTAGCTGCTTTTCCAGTGATTGAAAACTGCAACAATAGGGAATTTTTTTTTTTTTGCCTTTAATCTCATTGAAAATATCACAATGAGTTCTCATGATGCAACTAAAATTAGAAGTTCATGTGCATTTTTAGTCTCTGTCTGTTAGAATCAAACTGTTCTGTAATACAAGACAACCCACTGGGGGAAAGCCATTTGGTGCCTTCCACATAATATTCAGAAGTGTAGGTCCCAAAATACCTTTCCTCAAATATTTCCTATCATAAATACAACAGTTTCTAGTAGAGAGACAAGGTGATTACGGATGTAATCATAAAATTGAAATAAAATTATTTCTAAAATATTTATAAATAATTATTACTGTTCAGCACCCCAGACTAAATGGGTCCTATAATTTCAGTTGGGAAAACAGGCACCCTCTATATTCTATAAACATACAGAAATAATGTAGTCACTGCTATTTTTACAGGGCTGATATTTTCAATAAGTTAAGAGAACTAAGTAAATTAGTGAATGAGAGGTCTGAAATGAAAAGTATTGTCAAATCAGTTATCTTTTGGATGTACGCATGGACAGGCTATGTGACTAGCCTTGGGTCTAAACTGAATGTGAGTTCACTAAAAATTTACTTTGGTAAATGTATATTTATATCTTTAGTTATTTAAAAGGCTGTCAGATTGAAAAGGGGAATTCTAGTTCTGCTCATAAGTCAAAATTTATTACAAAGAAAGAAACTTATAAGGTATCAACTCTGGGCTCAGCAAAAATAATTTCCTCACAAGTCAAATTATTAACAATAGAAATATGAACATCAAATTAATACTTGTAATTTATATTACCAAGAATTTTGAAGTAGAGAAATTACTGAAGAATTAGGAATCAAAGAGCCCTGGGTCTTAACTCTGTCTATACATCTGAACTTCTTATTCATTAAAATGGGGATAATGATTATGTCTACCTTGCAGAGTTTTGTAAAAGAAATATGAGCTATTGATAAATCAATTAACACTATGCCTGAATCTTAGTAAGGAAATGCTTGCCACTTCCACATAAACATTGCATTTACAGCATATTTTGATTACCCAATTAATTGTTGACTTGAGTTATATTACCCTCTACTGGGAGACATAGATGATACTAATAACATCAGAGATTTTATTCAAATAAAAAAGTGATTTGGGCTGGCAACATGAATAGAGTGGTGCAATTAGAGGATTTCTTGACTGATTTCTGTTAAGGCAGGTAGAGATTTTAATAGGGCACAGTGTAAAAAACAGTCAAACAATGACAACACAGCTCTGTTCTTTCCCATCAGAATGGAACTGAACACTGGTACTGTTTTTCTCTATCTTTCCATTAAAATTCAAGAATGAAATGGAAGTGAAACAGTATGATATCAGTCTGTGCAGCTGATTAACCCTTTGGCCACTCAAAATGGGAAATGTTGTTTCAGTATTCATGGTCTCATGTCCGGGACTGGGAAAATCATTTAATCTACGTGCCTTATTTAAGAGATGAGGAAACTGAGGTCCTTAGAGGGAATGTAACTTGCCCAAATTCGTACGGTTGGCTGGTGGCAGATCTTACGTCCAGGCCAGTGTTTTGTCTTACAACTTGAAGACCCAGATGTTACCCTGAAGGTGCTGTAAGGGCAGAATTTCCATTAGTTGTTTTGGTAAAGCCTTATTGTTTTATGCTAATGTCTAGATTACCATACACTTTTTTTTTCTCATAAAATGTAAATAAATGTTTCTTTTCTAAACAAATTAGCTCTTTCCTGAAACCTAGAAAGTAGAAATATTTTCTATTACTCTACCGTTAGAACGCATTAACAAATTCAATATCAGAGAAAAACTAATGAGAACAAACTTTCTAAAGAGTAAAACAACATTTTGTTTAAAAAATTATATCTTCTATTTTGTTATTCCAGGATTCAAATTAAGACAGAAAATAGTATTGGTCACAATATGTTGGTTTTGCATATGAAACTTCTGTGGGATTATTTTAAAAACAATCCTAGGGATTTCAGGTATGACAAAAATAGAAAGAAATTAATGAAGCGGAAAAAATAGTCAACGATATTTTTACACTTTAGAGCCAGAGAAAGGGCTGAGCAATATTTTATGGGGCTCCCATCGGACCAAAGATAAAGGCAAAGTTAAGAGAAAGAGAGAATGGCATAAAAAGAAACACAGAGCAGTGCAATATAATAGAATGAGAGGGCGAAAGAAAGTGGGGCAGAGAGAAAAAAATTTTGCATCTGGAGGGGAGGGGTAAACTGCTATAGAAAATGGCTTCAGCTGTCACTCAGGGTCACCACTACCATAACTTGCCTATATTGATACAGTTAAGTTTAATCCTCTACAGTACCACTCACTTTTAGTTTTGCTCTCGGAAGCAAAAAAAAAAATATATATATATAGAGAGAGAGAGAGGATTTTGAATGTCTCAAATAATAAATTCAAATTTTATAGTGCAGAATTTGGAATTAAAAACTGGTAAAACATACCAGCAGCCTGCTTGATATCATCAGTGTTTGTTATAAAGGTAGATCTAGATTTCTAAAATGCAGATCTCAGTCTTCAGTCTTTATGAATTGGAGAGGAGGATAATGCAGGCTTTTTAACAAGAAAAAGAATAAATAAGGAGATAGAAAAGCATCAGTACATTACATACATTATTACTGAAAACAAACAACGTTTTGTTGGTAAGACCTTGAAATAAAAATGCAGAAAAAAGGTTTTTTTTTTAAATAGATACGCCTAACTCTCTTGCTTCCAGTCACATCTAAATGTTCTCTTTGACTCTCTCCTATAATTAAGATTGTCTCTTTTGTGAGCTAATAATATTTACCTCATGAAATTTTTACATCTAATTATTAAGATAAAAGTGGGTCTAATAGTTTCTAGTGCAGACATAGGCTGAGGCCAATATTTCTTATCAGCTCAATTAAAAGAGAGAAGGTCTTTCCCTCTATCGTCTTAGAGATCACAATACTATTACCTCTTGCATTCTTTTTAATGTCAGATGAGAAATTGGAATTTCATGCTACTCTTTTGCTTCCTTAGATCCATAACCAGGTTGCAAAGTCCGCTGAGCAATCTGGGATGGTTTGGAGTCTTTCGTCAAACAGGATGAGGCTGGAATAACAGGGAGGAAGCAGGTCAAGATGAAGGAGGATTTGCAGAGCTGCACTCAGACAACTGCACTCCTGCCTGCATTATACCTGGCTCTAGTGGAGAGTGTTATTAATCCTCTTTTTAATGAGCACCAAGCTTTCGCACAAGATTTAAAATAAATCTCCTACCAGTGTCTTTTCACAGTGTTACTAAAATTGCATATGCTTCCATTAGACTCTGCAATTGGTAAAGAAAATGAGACATTTCAAGGCTGTTGAACACAGTGAAGCAGGGCAAGTTAGTTAATATGGATTTTTTCATAATTTTGGCAGAAAAGGAAATCATTTGTGTGGGTGCTTCATAGTCTCTTAATTTTATGGATTTACCTAAAAAAATGTTGTCTAGTTACTTATTTTGTATATAAGAGTATTATTATAATGTTTTTTTTTCTCCCATGTCACATAATATAAATTAGAAATGAGTTTAGTGGAAACTGGAAAAATACCCCTTTATAACATTTTGGTAAAATCAAAATGTTTAATTAAATAAAATGGTTACATTCCAAATGAGTGAGAGAGGACTGCAATTTTATTGTCTATGCAGTCAATATTGGCAATGAACACAGAAATAGTCAATATATTCTCTCAACAATATGACCTGATTTTAAACTTCATGCATTAGAAGACACTGACTAGAAGGAGATTGTGAGGCCTGGGGGAGGCACTGAGTTCTTTTAGGAAACAGAGATTATGAAACTTACATCTGTGCTTCAAAATGGACTCCTTGTCTGGCAAATAGCCTTTCTTGCAAAAAATGAAAACAAATTTTGAAGCAGTGAATCAAGAATGGAAACAGAAGAAATATGTGTCCATATATTCTGACCTCTAAACAGTAAAACTAAGTATTTTGGATGCCTAATTTTGGTTATGTTAGATTTTTACATGTTTATCTATTTATTTGTTCACTTTACTGATCTTTTGCTCGACACTAAGGATCTGATGGAGAAAATACAGAATAGAAACTTCTTTTAGAGAGTTTACTCTTTTAGTAATTTTAAAAATTAGTTTCAAGTATACAGTACTTTGGTTAGACATTTATATGGTTTATGAAATGATTCCCCCGATTGCTGTATCTTCTCATTGGCTCTACACATAGCCATTACTTACTACTGTCTGTATACTCCATGCCGTGCTCCCCATCCCCATGACCCTCTATCAACTACTAATTTGTACTTCCTTAAACCTTCACCTCCCAGCCTCTCAACCCCTCCTCCTGCCCTCTCAACCTCCCCCTCCCCTATGGCCATCACCCAGTTGTCCTCTATATTTGTGGGTCTTTGTGATTCGTTTGTTATTTTTGTTCCATAGATTCTGTATATCAGTGAAATCATATGGTATTTATCTTTCTCTGTCTCACTTATTTTGCTCAGCATAATCACTTCTAGATGCATCTGTGTCATTGCAATTGATAGGATTTCACTTTTTTAATGGCTGAGTAATATTCCATTGTATATATGAACCGTAACTTCTTAGGTTGCAGCCATATCTTGTCTATTGTAAATTGTGCTGCCATGAACTTAGGGGTGCACAGATCTTTACGAATTATTGTTTGGTTTTCTTTGGGTAAATATCCAGAAGTGCAATTGCTGGATCAAAAAGAAGATCCATTTTTAATTTGTTGAAGAACTTCCAGACTGTTTTCTCTTAAGTAAAGAAATACTCTCTGAGCTGTCTCTCCAGGGGAGCTCACTTTACTCCTGACAGGTGCGGAGTCAATATCCAGGCAACTATAACTCATTCGAAGGTGGAAACACTGTCAAACACATATTTTCAAACACATATTTTCTTTGCCTTTTCATGGAATTATCTCGATTCGATATCACTTGGGGGAAAATTTAAAGTCAAAAATAAAGATGAGAAGACTGAGAAAAGATGGCTACTATAAAGAACTTATTTACATGCTTAGAATTAGAGGTGTTAAGTATTTGGATCCTTCAACTAGCGGATGGAGTTAAAAGTCCATAAAGAATGAAATGGAGAATGAACGCACACAGTTAATTTCTCTGTCTATTTAGAAAATGTTTGAGTTATTAAAATTGCAAGCTAAAATTGTTCGATAATAATTCATCTCGTCTGGAAGCTAGATATCTATAAAGTCATTATATCTGGCAAAAACAAACAATCCTGCATGCCAGGCTTTTGAAAATGACACACCAAACAGTTTTGTGTACTCTGGTCTCTTTCAAGGGCCACCTGTATAGAGTGTCTTCTGCAACTACTAAGAAGAGCACACTAACTAACCTTTAACATAACATTCAATGTCAATTTAGACACAGATGTGCTGGCTTACCAGCCAGCCTCTTGAGAGTTTTAATAGCATACTTTAAAAGAATAGAAACAAGTTCTTGCTTTACTTTTTCCTTTTTTTATTCAAACGTTTTAAAATTACACAGTTAATATAAGCTAAAGTTTTTAAAAAATCAAATAATGAAAGCATGTAAAAGTAAAAAGTGGAAGTTCTCTGCTTTTCCATAATATCCAGTTCTAACTAAAACTATCAGTATGAATTTGGTGGTTATTTTTTCAGAACGTTTTACTTTGCTTCAATGTACTTGCACTCACACATTTATGGAAAAATTGTAAAAACAACATATACATACATACATACATACATTTTGAAAGTTTAAACATGCCTTGAACATCTCTCTATATTGTATGTATCTGAGAGCATTCTATTGTATGGATGTTGTCGAACTGCTGTTGACCTAATAATAAACAGGTGGTTGCTACATTTTTGCCACTCCAACCTATGCAGAAAAGTCACCAAGGATCAAGTGGCTTTTCTCTTTAAAAAAAGGCATATTTTTCCATTTTTGATGCACATTATTAAATCACCGGAAAAATTGCACAAATTATCGTTTTACAATAAGTGTACTGAATACTCCTTTCTTTGCTTTCTCCCAACCTCACCACAGTTTGATAAGACTTAAATTATCCTCACTTTTATTTAATTTTTTTCCAAACTGAAAATGGCCATGATTTTTATTTAGATATTAATCAAAAATTAAAAAGCGGGAATGAGTTCACAGTTATTTTTCAATAAGCATAAAATCTATTTTAATTGATATCCAGCAGAAACAATGTTAAAATTTGGTAAACATCTTTCTAGACATTCTCTCTCTCCCCCTCCTTCCCTCTCTCCTTCTCACGCTCTTTCTACCTTACCCTCCTTCTCTGTCCTTCCCTCTGTGTGGGGGCTAAAAAAATTATTAATCCTTTTCTTCTCACCTTCTAACTTTTTCTAGCGGGGCTAATAATCAAATTAATAAGGACAGATTAACAAGAGAAAATCAAAATTTTAATACACGTGCATGGGAAATTCATATAAGCATAAAAATTCCAAAGACAGTGAGGCAACATTGAGTAAATGTGACATGGGGTATTAGATTTCAGAAGTGAGAATGGATGGGTGATATACAGGTCCCTAGGGAAGAGCAGAACATACAAGGCAGGAGAATTCTTGCTGGGCCACTCAGAAACAATGAGACACAGGGAGCATTTAACTAACAGGTGCATGCCTTATGTCTTCTTATTTACCATTCTTAACTCAAATTAGGCTAAGGCAGCGTTCTAAGATTTCATTCTTGAAGCAGGTTTCTCTGTGTGAATCTTTTGGGCAGGAAAAGGGAGAGGGCCAAGGTTATTTTCTGTGGCTTGTCTCTTAATAAATAGCTTAAAAGTAATATCCCAAAAAGCAGCTTCAGAGTGGTAAAATTTTGGTTCCCTTCACTTTCCTCCCTCCTTGCCTGTCTCTCTCCCTCTTCATTTTAATTAAATGGAAACATTAAATTTGCTGGATGTTAAACTTTTTTGTTCAATCAATTTCTTCCTTCTACTAGTTTGTAGAATTGATTTAAGACTAGGGAATGATTTCTCAATAACCAATATGATGTTGATTTTAATCAAACTTAATGCTTTTATAACAATTTTATATGGTTATGAAAGTGGTTATCAGCATAACTACTCCTTAAAAACTCTTACATTAATTGTAACTATTAAAATGTCTGTCAAAAGAGGCTTAAACAATGTGGACTCATTATCTCACATTATAAAAATATTTCCGGGATTAATTCAGAAGCTTCTGGTCTGGCTTCTTTGAAAAGACTCTCAGATTGATCCTATGATCCTAAGATAGCTGCTGTCCTTGATTTAAACTTCTTGAGGAAATAGTATCTAAAGGCAAGAAGGAAGTTGTGTTTTCTTCTAAACATTGCTCTTTTTTAGCAGGGAAGAAGTCCTTTCTCATAAACCAAAGACAGTTCTCCTAAGATCAGATTCCTGTGCCCTAGCTGCAAGAGGCTGCTGAAGTAAATGATTAGCATTTTCGTGTCTGCATTGGGAAAAGGTACTTGGCAGCAAGAGAGAAGGGGGAAGAGTGAGGGGTGTCTGTCACAACTGTGAAGCATTTAATAAATATAAAGTGTTTGTGGTTAGAATCACAATACAGCCACGTTTCTCTTTACTATACACCATTTTACTAATTGGAATTTTTATCTTGATTTTGAATTCCTTGACATAATCTACAAGAGCATGAGTTTGTCTTTAATTCATTTAAGCTACTCAAGGTAATTCTTAACATAGATATGGTTGTAATTACTATCAGAGTTTGTTTCCATGATTTTAAACAAAAAACAAAGCATAACATAAGATAATCCATTTAAATTTATTAAGATATCAAGTGCACTATTTTTCTAATAAACTAGTGATTTTTTTAAACATGAAAGTGAATGTCAATTTGACATCTTGCATTTAGATAGACATAATCCAAAAACTGCAATTCTTTTTGTTTTAAGAATATTTGTTTTTATTTGTCGATGTTTTCATATATAGTTTTTATAATACAAATTATACCTATAAGTGATATTGTACCTTTCATTTTGTTTCCTTTTTAGTTATTTCTTGAATATACATCTAGCTTTCTAAAGTGGAACACAGCAACAACTCTTTAAATAATAAAATAGTTATAGATAGTGTTTATTGCCTCCTATTGTACACCAGGCACTCACTTTACTTAGAGCTTTGCATTCATCACAGCTTCACGACAACAACTTATGTGGTAGGAGGTATTACAATTTCCATTTTACTGATGAGAAAATAAGAGTCGAAAAGATTGACTTATCTAATTAAACTCACATGGCCACATGTCATCAAGCCAGATTGCCCTATATTGAATGCAAGCGATCTCAGTTGAGACTCCATGGTCCTAGCCACTGCCTTATGCCTCTCAGAGCTTTAGTGTAGGACTGACTGACTAGGCACAACTCACAGATGCAAATCTGTGGATCAGGACATTAAATCACAGCTGTGGGCAATGTTATAAATTTTTAAAATTTTACATACAACCTATTAAAATTGGACATGTTTGAAGGGCAATTTATACAACGCAGGTCATGTGTAAATTATAATGATGGTATGAAATTGGAAATATAATTACTCATTAGCCAACCTTGCTTGCCAAAATTAAGATAATGCCCAGAGAGATAGCTTAATATAAACGCGATTTATGATTTTTGTCTGGAATTTGGGAATAACTACCTTTTCTCTCCCCTCTTTTTATTACCAATAATACTTTGCTCACTAGGCACTCTATTGATTAAAAAGATGAGTTCCTTTGATCATCAATGTATATATTTGGAAACCATGATTTTGTGTTATTCTTAAAAGCAGAAGTGCTGCATTCTACTTGACTTTTAACACAAATATCACTGTAAACCAACCAGAAACCTAACACTGCCCAGCAGACAAGAAAATAACCTTACACCCCCAAGGCAGGTCTCTCAGAAGTATGTGTAAACTAGAGGTTTTTCTCAAGCAGCTTGAGAACATCGTGAGCCTTCTCTTTTAAGCCCCTTTGAACTAAAAGAGAGTTTGAAACTGTTTGTGAGTCATTGTTGTGAAGTGGAGAAGGATATCCCATGCCCACTGATGACCTGAAGTCACAGACCCAGTGGAAGAATGGAGAGTGCTCTAGTGGGTCCTTGCATAGTCAACAGCTATTGCCTCTCACAAAGCAGTATGACTAAGGAGGGGCATTCAAGCTCAAGGGAAACTCAAAACTCGGAGATTATGCTGAAAGCAGAACAAAGATACCCTGCCCAGAATCTCTGGGAAGATACAAGTCCAGAAGGGCTTCGCCCAGACACCATTGCTACACAGTGAAATGAAAGGCTTACCCTGAGGACGTTTTCACTGCAAACACTACACAAGAAAACTTCCCCCATTACTATAATTTGGTATGCAAATAAAGAGCTGATTTTAGAATTTAGTTATCTATTATAAATTTTTTGGTTTTATTTGTTTTTTATATTTTAAAATCTGAACCTATATAATTAAAGACCGTATACTGAGTCCTTTAAAAAAATAATACTCAAGAATCTTAGAATGAACAATGAAGTAAATTCTAATTTGATTCCAATAATAAATGAAAGTGTGTACACTCATATGTGTATATATACATATAAATACAGAATTATAAAACTCTTTGTTTTCATAGATCCATTTCATACAACCTTAAAATTTTTATTCACTTAGTACTTATATTTTTCACTATAATTAAGATATTTTTATAATATTACATATTAAGGTATTTTTATAGACTGAATTATGTACTCTCCAAATTTATATGTTGAAAGTTGAAGCCCAAACTCAAAATGTAACTCTCTTTGGAGATAGAGTCTTTATAGGGGTTATTAAGGTAAATGAGATCATAAGGGTAGAGCCTGAATTCAATATAACTGATATTCTCATAAGAAGAAAGATAAAGGGAACGTATGCACAGAGAGGCCCTGTGAAGGCTACAGTGAGAAGGGGATCATCGGCAAGCCAGGGGGAGAGGGAGGCTGCAGGAGAAACCAACCCAGTCGCCAACTAGATCTTAGACTTCTGGCCTCCAAAACTGTGAGAAATAAATGTCTATGGTTTAAGCCATATACACTATGGTATTTTGTTATAACCATCCTAGCAAATTAATACAGGTATCATTACTTCTAAGCACTATAGATTTTCCTTTAAGCTAACAGCTATACTCTCTACAGTTTACATATAAGTTTTTAAAGAGAGGACAACAATATCATGTTAGAGTACAAAATAAAAAGGATCTTGAATGTCATCTACTCCAACAATCTTGTTTTATATATGGGTTAACTATGGCTCAGAGAGATTAAATGATGTACCCAAGGTCAGACAATTAATTAGTGGCAGACCTGAGACTAGACTACATGTTTCCTGCTTCAAATTCAGCCAAGAATAAAGCAAGTTGTTTATTGTTCTTCTGAGTCTTTCACATCATGTTCAATGATGAGAGAAGAGAGGCTAATCATTTTATAATTACTCACTTATTGCAGTTTTTTTTATGGTCATTCCTAGTTATAGATTTTCTAGGGACACATAGAACAACTAATTGTTCTATACACGTGTAACGTTTTTAAAAAAAATTTCAGGTGGTTTGTTTCATACTCTTACATAACTTGTGATTGCTTTTACAAAAACCCTAGTACTACTTCTTTTTAATCTTGAAAAAGTAATAATCTCCTAGAAGTGATTTGATTTAATTTTAAACTGGCACTTTCAAGTGGCAGTATTTCTTCAATAAATTGCTTGTCATTTAAAATAGACTGTTGATACTGTGACATCAAGTGATAATGTAGGATATAATTAGTCCTTTTCAAATTTTTCTGCCTATAAATAAAAAAATTACGCATGTTAGATATGCCTATCAAAAAATGATGTATCAATGCATGAAAATCTCTGTATCTTTATAAATATTTTCTTAGCAAGCAACACAGTCCATTAATCTAGAACCAATTGCAAAGAAACTGTTAGCATCCATGGGACCACTGGAGTAGCATCCTAAATATATTTCAAGACTTATGAAAATGAAAAATGATCAGTCTTATTCCTATTAGTTTGCCTTATTTTCTTAAACTACTTGTACTCTTTATTATACCCATCGATCAAGTCTTGCCTACAGTTACAAAGTGAAAATAAAGGAGCACTGAGGCAAAATGGGGGAAAATAATAAACTGTGTCACTCTTTCATCATTTCATCTGAGGCTGTAAGTGTGAAAGAGTTATACATCTCTTAAAATAACTCTTCTTGAATTCAAATGTAGCTCCTGGGGAAAATCTGTAAAGGATGGTGATCAGATTCATATCCCTGAATAAAAAAGGAAATCTTTATGAAATAGTTAATTGATCCATTTCATACATTTTTGCGTGAGAGTTGAGCATAATACTGGAAATAAATCCACTCCTGGGGCAATAACGGCCATCAGTCAGTCTGGCTCACTTTATTGCATGTAACCCATTTGGTGCCCTTACAGAATCTGTCATCTGTCATATTTTTATCCAAACCATTAACCGCACTGGTAGATAACAATTACATCCCATAAAATAACTTATGCAACCTGGATGAAGTACTAAAACTCTGTCTTATTTTCATACTGCAGACATAAATATATACAATGCAACCTCTTTTCCTGTGCTGGCACCTCTGCAGCTCACTAGCATATTCATTGGTCCTCTTCCTGCTTAAGAGGATCGTATGTAAAAGGTGCCTGGTGGTACCCCTGAATTTGTATTACCTTTGCGATTATCCTTTGTTAAATCTTTGATGTATTGCTACAGACTTGAGGTTTCTAAACTCCATATTAAGGACTCCAAATTCCTATGTATGAGTTATAGCCCAAGACTCCATCTCATTTGAGTTTCCCATTCTTTTGGTCCTTTTGTTCTCTAGGAAAAGACAAATTCACTTTCCTTTAGGAACTTTGAATTTATGGTTCCTTCTAGTAGAAATATCCTTCTTGCCAATCAGGGCTCAGTCATATTTCACGTCCACAAGAGGACTTTACTGACCACAAAACTGATAGCATTTCTTTCTCACATTCTTTTAGCCCCTCTAATATTTCTTATAATACTGATTTGGTGGTGATAAACTCCTTTAACTTTTTCTTGGCTGGGAAGCTCTTCATCTGTCCTTCAATTCTAAATGATAGCTTTTCTGGATAGAGTAATCCTAGTTGAAGCTCCTTGCTTTTCATCATTTGAATACTTTTGGCCGATTCCTTCTGGCCTGAAAAGTTTCCCTTGAGAAATCAGCTGTCAGTCTTATGGAAGCTCTCTTGTGGGTAACTAATTGCTTGTCTCTTGCTTCTTATAAGACTCTCTCTTTGTCTTTAATCTTTGGCATTTTAATTATGATGTGTCTTACTGTGAGCCTCTTTGAGTTCATCTTGTTTGGGATGCTCTGTGCTTCCTGGGCTTATGTGTTTATTTCCTTCACTATGTTAGGGAAGTTTTCTATCATTATTTCTTGAAATAGGTTTTCAATTCCTTGCTCTCTCTTTTCTCCTTCTGGTACCCCTGTGATGTGAATGTGGTATACTTGATGTTGTCCCAGAAGCCCTTTAATCTATTCTCATTTTTTTGCATTCTCTTTTCTTGTTGCTGTTTTGATTGGGTGTTTTCTGCTACCTTATTTTCTAAATCACTGATTCAATCTTTTGCTTTTTCTAATCTACTGTTGATTCCCTCTAATTTATTATTCATTTCAGTTATTGTATTTTTCATTTCTAACTGGTTCTGTTTTATGTATTCTATTTCTGAGTTCATCTACTTTTCCCTTAAATTCATTGAACATCCTTATAACCAGTGTCTTAAACTCTGCATTTAGTAGATCACTGGTCTTCATTTTTTTTTCTGGAGCTTTGTTCTGTTCTTTCGTTTTGGGACATGTTTCTTTATCTCTCCATCTTGGTTGTCTCCCTGTGTTTGTTTTTATGTATTAGATAGGGCTGCTAGGTCTCCCAGTCTTAGTAGAATGGTTTTATCTAGTAGGTGTCCTGTGGGGTTTAGTGGTACAGTCCCTCTGGTCATCTGAGCTGGGTGTTCTGGGTGTGTTCCTATATGGGTTATGTGTGCTTTCCTGTTGTAGTTGAGCCTTGGCCACTGTTTCCACATCATTGAGAAGGATTGGCCCTTGTGCTGACTGGTTGTGAGAACTGACTGATGACTAAAATGGAGGAGGTGTTGTGTAAGACCTGACCCTACAGTGCAGGATTCACTGTAGCAGAGCTCTGGTGCCATCCCAGTTTGTCTTTTGGGTAAGTTGTCCTCAGATATGGCCCCAGGTTTGCTGGGCCTCTTGGGAAGAGCCCCACTACAAACCAAGTTCAGATGCAGTCTGTGTCCTGCCCTAGGCCACCTAACATGAGCCACTAAGAAATCTACAGATGTCTACCACCCATGCTGGGTTTGGATGTGCCTTAAGATGACAAGCTGTGAACTGAGATCAGGTAGCACTAATGCTGTGATTGGGGCTACTCAGCAAAAGGTATGGTGCACGCTGAGGCCAGATGCTGCTTGTTTGGGTTTTGCAAAACTTTGAGAGATTTTAGGAAAGTCTAAAGTATGAGCCAAGATAAGCTGTTTAGATGGAAAAACCACTAGAAGCAGCCTGGGTGGCCCCACAAGTTGGGGGAAGAATCTCAGGGAATCACCAGGGCAGAGTGACCAGTGTTAGCCAGGTTAATGAAGACTCAGATATGGTGGCTGCCTGCATCTGCATGCTAGGTTGGAGGATAGCTCAACAAAGAAACAATGGATTCTGCCAGGACTTTTGTCTGGAAGAATGCTACTCCTCCAACCCATGTCCTGAAGCCAGATAATTCAGTTCCTCCCTGTATGTCCCTAGCACTCCTAAACTGCTGCCCCAGCACTGAAGTTCAGTGTAAGTCCATCAGTAAATAAGTATGTACTCAAGACCCCAGCCCTCCCCCCGACTCAGGCACTATCCCCATGGATTTTCACATCCAGATTTTGTGAGAACTTTTTTTCTCAGCACTAGAACCCTGGACTTGAGAGCCCAATGTGGAGCTGGAATCCCTCAATCCTCTTTGGGAACCTCCGCAGCTGAGATACCCTCCTGATTTTCAATCGCTGCACTAGAATGTGGGACCATTCTGCTCCACGTCTCTGCCCCTCTTATCAGTCTTGAGGTGGCCCCTTCTTTATGTCCTTAATTGTAGGACTTCTATTTAGCTAGAATTTAGGTGATTTTTAATGATGGTTGTTCCATAGTTTAGTTATAATTTTGATATGGCTATAAGAGGAGGCAAACAGTGCTTACCTACTTTGCCGTCTTGACTGGAGACTCTAAAGAAAAAAATATTGGATTATAAATATAAAAACTTTTAGGTAATGCAAATGCAAAAACCATGCAACAGAAAATAAGAGTGATATATATTAGAGCTACCCAAAGACAACTCTTATGCATTTTTCTTACATATTCTGACAGATTTATTTATTTCTCTGTGTATATACATACATTTTAATAAAAACAAAAACAAATGCAAAAACAAGCCCTAGTGTTGTCTCCTCACCTCCCAAGTCCTAGTTGGTAATAAAAGTGGATTCTCTTTCCCCAGTCAGCAAGGGGTACAGAATCCTCCCCAAAGGTAGGCTATTGTGTGTAGGGAGCTTAGAGTAGGCAGGTGGACATTATTTTAGTAGCCTGGGAGATTCCCAAAGAGTTCTGTCGGCCATATCCCTTCAGTAGAGGAACAGCAATTTCTACAACAGATTCCAAAAAGTAAAAAAGCAAGAAGAGTATGGACTGGATGTGTGCCTTAGAGAGAAAAACAAGACCGTTTTTCTGTTATAGGGCTAAATAGTGCAACTTTAGCTAAAAAGAGCCAAGTGTCCTAAAACTGGGTTTCTCTATTCAAACAACTAGTTAGTACATTATATATAATGCACTGATGGGCAAAGGTATCCTTTGAGGTGATACAGTCCGTATGGATCACACTTCTACACAATAGGTAGGGAAGATGGAAGCTGAATCTATAGGAACAACTCATGATTTTCAGCTCAGGTAGTAGGTAATTTAAGAGACAGTTTGATAACCTAAGGAAGAAATAATTTTAACAGATGAACCTTAGCTTTGGAGGCCTTGACAATCCCTACTTATGTATACTCCTAAGTAGAGCATTCTTGTAAATAAAATGGTCTGTTCATGATTATTTTTGGGGTATATATTCATAGAAGACTATCTTACCTAGAGTGCTATAATAACCTCCTGTCAGGTCTCCCTGGCTCCCTTCTTGGCCCGTTCAAATCTCTTTTCCACTCCACACAGCAGCCAGAGTGATTTTTAAACTTAAATTAGATTATATCACTCCTTTTCTCAAAATGCTTCAATGGCTTCCATTAGCACTTAGATAAAATGTAAAATCCTTGTTGTTGCCAACAGAGTACTGTGTAATCTGGCTCTCCTCCCATCGTCCTCTCAGGCTCCAAATTCACCTGGTGCTCTTCTCCTTTTGACTTACTACTTTCTGCCTACAAAATGTCTTTTTTTTTTTTTGATTGATAAAAGTTCACAGCTTTCTTTTTTTGCAAGCCAATGAGTGAAAGATGAGCAAGAGTAAACCAAAAGACAGGAGGAGTGTAAATTGCGTGTTGAACACAACCGATTGCCAGTCTTGTAATCAGAATGCAACTTTCATTTTTTTCTCTCCATCTTTGCAAGTTTATTCAGTAGTTTGAATGTCCTGTCCCATGTGTATCAGTCAGGGTTCCACCAGAGAAACAGAATCAGTAGGTTATAGATAATAAGAAATTTATTGTCTAAATTCTGTAGGCACACCTTCAGGAAGGAAATTCTCAGACACAAGCTGACCTCCATAGGTAGAATTCCTTTTTCCTCAGGGAAACCTCAGCTCTGTTCTTAAGGACTTTCAACTAATTGGATCAGGTCCACCCAGATTATCCAGTACAATCTCTTTTACTAAAAATCAACACATTGTACATGTTAATTACATCTACAAAATATCATTTTATAATACACCCAGTTTAGCATTCAATTAAATAACTATAGTTTAGCCATATTGAGACATAAAACTGATCATCACACCAATGTAAGAACTAAAACTCCAAACTTGCCTTAGTAATCAATCTTCTCCTTCTCCAATCCCCAGCATAGCTATGCTTTTTGGGAGGAGGGTTTCCCCTTTTTGACCCAACTATTGTTTTTTCTCTCCTCACCTCTTTCCACACTCACATCTTCTGTGGCTTTTTGATCTCATCAGTCAAAATGTTTATTTTATGTAATGAATATTTTGTAAAGCTTCTTTAGCTATTCTGAAATTAAATTCATAAATGATGTAATCCACTTCAGACATAACTGAAAAAATTCTGTTATATAAAAGAGAAATAATAGAAAAGTAATTTATATTAGACATAATATAATAAAATATGTTAACGCTTTCAGAGAAAGAAGTGAAATATCAAGAGAAAGAAAGTTCAATACCTAGGTTCAAACCTGAGAAAGTGAGAGGGAAATTAGTCTTAAAGAGGAAGAAGAGACTCTCTTTTATAGCTACAAGTAGTAAGAAGTACAAGATGAGTGCCATTGTGCAGGTTTGCATTTTTAGTATTGGGAAGTTAAAGGTTGAATATCGTGGTCCATTTTATTTTACTTATTTTATCTTATTATTTTATTTTATTATTTATTTTATTTGATTTTTGAAGTAGTAAATCAACTGAGTATGAAGTGGTAAAAACACAGAGGAAAATTTGAGATGTGAGAAGGTTTAAGATGAAGTAGGAAAACAGTGATTTTAAAGATCCCTTAGAGTTTTGATCATAAAGGCACAGGGAGACCAATCTACATGGCTCTTCCTCCAGCAGGACTCAGAGCTCAGGAGCAGTTGGGATTGGGGGAAGGGAATTCTGGGTGGAGTTTGCCAGAGGGGAAGTAACCAGAAGACAAAGGGATAGAGAATTAGGGTATTAGCCAAAGACATATTGAGGTAATACACCATGAAACATAAGTAGGATGATTAGGAAAGTGAATAAAAAGGGAAGCAAGAAGAAGGTACAATCAACTTGATCTAAAGAGGTTCAAGAAGGGTCATAGTGAGAGGAGTTGGACACATCAACTGGAAGAAGAAATTGTAGACAGAGTTTGGAAAAACTCTGTTTTGGATGGGTCTCTTGACTTCCTAATCTAAATTGGGTACCCCTCATAATGTTATTCTCTCATAATGTTTTATACTTTTCCTCCATTGCTCTTATTGGTACTGTGTATTGATTCGGTGTATATGTGTATTTTTAATTTAAAATAAAATTAAAAGCCTTTTCTTTTAATAGACTATAAGCTCTGTGAATGTGGAAAAAATATATTTTAAAGTTATTATATTTATTTTTAACCTTGAGTCTCTAGCGGTTATCTCAGTGCCAAACACAGTGTTGAGAAATATTGAGATAATTGAATAAATTCTTCACTAAACAAGTGATGTTGAGTTGCTGGGTTAAATAATATGAATATTTTGAGGCATTTAAAATATTTTAAAATCCCATACTAAAAATACCATCCCACTGGTAGTACAAGATTGTCTAAGGTCAGCTTCTACACACTGCCTAGGCACACAAAAAAGCACTCCATCTTTAACTTGCAAATGTACAGGAACAAGCTACTTCTGCAAAAACTGAAAATGTATCTGAAAATCAACTGTTGGTGACTATGCTGATTTCATTAGTGGCGGCTGAGATGAAAATTATCTGATAACTCCAGCTTCTGATAAATAGTCTCATTTACAGTCTCTGCATATAAGGAGAAATCCTTGAATCTGTAGTTCCTATGGTGTTCCCAAGGCCTGGTGTCAATTCAGATATACAATGTGCCTTTGTTGCTTACATGACACATGGCTTTATGAAAACATTCAAGGCAATATTTACCTTTGCTCTGATTTTTTTTTTAACCTTAAAAATTTGCTGCCCTGGGAAGAAAATACATTTTCTTAAAAATCCTAACATCTGGACTTTAACTACATACCTTTCTTATTTCTGTCTGCAATCATATTCACAGAAAGGACTGAGCATTCTGCCAAGTTTCATTTTCATGCCTTTTAACTACCTAAAGAATGGATTTTATTTGGTCCATTTTCTGAATGGAGACATTTCAATTTAATGGAGTCATTAAAATTGATCTAATTTTGTCAAATAGGTAACCATGCAAGACTAAAACAAATAAAACATTTCTTAGGTAATAACCTATTTAATGCGAGTAAAGGGAGTTTTGTTATTTAAAAAAAAAATCAAATCTCTGTATAGCATTGCGGCTGTCTTTTTGTATTATGCAGCTGTGAATGCACTCATGTGGGTGCTCAATACATACTAAGTGAGCATAATAATAATATCATTCCAATCAAAGAGTCAAAAGAAAAACATCAATGCAAATATAGAGTGCTTGATGCTGTGGTTTATACAGAAGTCTGTGCTATGCATAACAACAGAAATGGAAACATCTGCTCGTATCTGCTTCACAATCCAAGAAACAACAAAGATAATAGAGCCATTGTTTTTGTGTAAGATTAATATGTTATTTGGCTTCCATTTAACTAGTAAGGGGATTATGGTGCAAATATTAGCTGACCATTGGAATATTCAATAAGTGGAATTGCATTTTTGTTTTCAATCCATAAGAGCAATATGGTTTATTTATGATGCTGAAGAAAAGCAACGTGTTAATGCAATCCATTGCTATCAGTTTAGTGGATATTTATGTGGATGCATTCTTCTGAGTCTGTAGTATTTTTATTTTAGTTTTAGAATTCTGTAATTTGCTGCATTCTTCTCTTCTGCTGTATGATGGTGAGAGATTTTAACTATTTAGTAACATCTTCAAAAATATTGGAGGCAAAGAAAGAAAAAGAAACTTAACATCTAAACAAATTTAAATACTAGGTTAAAGTGCAGATTGAAGATTATAATTAGAAGATAGATTTTCATTTTTATTTTAATCGTTTTATTTAAAGTATAATATTTGCACTTAAGTGATTTTAGATTTTGTGAAAATGTCAGTGCAATTGATAGGGGGAAAAGGTAGATAGCACCCACTGTAATAATTTCTTTTTTTTTTTCGCCCACATTTTCCCTCCAAAGTTCAAAAACCCCTATGTCTTTGATGGTATTGTAAGAAAAGCAGGCGGAGACCTTTTCTGCCTCTATTTTTCACCATGCCTTCTAGCCATGCAGTGTTTTGATACGTGTTTCCATCTGGACTTCCTAAGTTGAAACTCTGGCATCTAATTTATCCAGTTTATTATCTATTGAAATACCTACTGCCTGAAGTGAATTTATTTTGGCAGCAATGGCTTTCGATAGAGATGTATTTTGTTGTTTTTGTGAGACAGGTGAGTTTAAAGATTCCAAACTCACTCCCTGATGACAATCCTTTAGCCTTTCCTCATGGCAAACTTTGTGAAAAAGAAAAAAAAAATTTAAAAATCCATCTGTAAACACATTTGTTTTTATTTGTCATTATAAACTTGTTTTGTCCAAAAGCCAGTACTCTCGAAGGCTGAAAATGAAGAATAGTAACATGCATAAGGAAATCAGATTATTACAACATGGTAGAAGCAGATTCTCAAAGCTCCCTAAGGATATATCTTTCGTCTTTCTTTCTAACTCTTAGTGCTGAGTTCTTTTTAACCTTTAGAATTTAATTTGAGAAAGATTATGGCTGTATCAAGCTTCACAGAAACTGTACTTCTGAAATGTTTGCATGTTTTGTATTTTGATGGCTTACTTTCTGTTACATAGACTTGAATCTGAGACAGAGGAAAGCATGAGGAATGAAATTGTGTAAAAGGAACATCCAAAAGGTCAAAACAGCAAAATTTATTTAGATCTTTTATATAGTACATGCTGAACCTTAAAATTTTCATTTTGCCTTATTGAATTACATTGCAAAATGAAACTACAGTATTCTTTAAACTAAATCCCGTTTTGCACACAACTTGAAAACTGATTTGTTGATGACTGCTTCCACTTAGGCTCTCACTGCTTAATCTTTTGTTTTTGTTTCTGTTTTGTTTTGCATGGTTTTTCTGAGCATTTCCTTGATTTGGTTGTGTTGTGAGTAGGCATTGCTTCGGTGTGACAGTTGGTCAGAAAGGGCATGCCTTATATTCAGTTTTGCTCTGCACGGGCTGTAACTTTTGTTACAAACCTCGCAATGCCCTTTGGGAAAAGTGAGATGAACGTTCTTTTCTTGATATGATAATCTATAAAAGAAATGAGTATTTGATGATTAAAATCACTTGTCAATTCTAATGATACCTGTGTATGTTATTTAACTTGTATGTAAGAAAGCTAATCTACACATTATTTTGGTGAAATAGTAACACCATGTGTCCATAGATTCCTTTTAAGAAAGTTATTACTTTTTAAAAAAATATATTTATGTGGCACACTATTGACACATTTTACATGGCTTATCTATATTACACCATCTCTTTGGCCTTGTTCTTGAAAAGAAGAAAATTGTGTTTTGTTATAGTAAAAATGACATCTTTTCAAATACAGTTGTAGCTTTTAAAGAGTTGATCTCATGGCTGTTACTAGAATCATTCAAAATTCTTTGTCACAGCACTTATACTACCCCATTGTAGCCATTATGCTACATATGAGATCATGTGATTGAAAAAAAAATCATTTTAAGTGATTAAATCTGTTTAAATGGTATTTTAGGCGGACTTTTATTCATTAATCCACTAATCTATTCATTCAGTCATCTATTCCAGATTTAAAAAAAAACAAAAAACAAAAAAACAACTAGTTGGATTCTAGAACCCCCAAATGATCCAGGCCTTCAGGGAATTTGCCAAAGTATATAAGAGAGATATCATAGAATGATACAATGAAATAGAATTGTGTAAGAAAATGAAGCTTTTACTGAAGGGTTAGAAGTTCAGCGTGTTTGTACTATAAGTGAGGAGGAGTCGTGAGGAATAATAAGTAATAGGAAAGGGCCAGATAATGAGGCCCTTTTACCTATAAAATGAAATGTTTAGGTTTTATCTTTTAGAAGAGTGTTTTCCAAAGTGTGGCATAGGCTCCCCAGGGAGAACACAGATTGATACATGGATGTGTTGTCTTATGTTGGGTTTCCCTGAGGCAAACATTGTATAAGTCTTTTGGGAGGGGAAAGATCCCAGAAAGCACAAGTAACAAAACAGGAGGAGGTGAGATAAGAAAGAGAAGGGATCTTATAGAGAATGCTTCATTGAGCAGGTTATTCTTGTGTGCAACTGGTTTTTAATTCAACTGGGAAACTCTAGAAAGCAGTGTAGACTATTCTTCAGAGATATCTTAAATGAGGGGCTAGAAAGCAGATAATTATTCACCAATTCCTAGGAGTCTTTGGTAAGAGTTGCCCATGGGAACATGAATTTCTTGGCACTTCTTGTGTTCCCCATATGGAGGCTAGAAAGGCTTTAGTGTCAAGAGAAACCCATCAGGCAATAAGTGGCAGAAGCCTGCAGTTGGAACTGTGTCCTAAAATGGTGATAATGATGTCCTAAAATGGTTAGCTATCCATGATAGATACTACATAGATGGGAAGAAAACATTAGGTCTCTCATTTATATATATTTTTATGTAAATAAGAAATTATTATTTTATATGTAGATTGGCATGGCACCTGCATTTAATCTTTATGACACAAGTATGTCAATTCCTTCTGATCAAAAAAAAAAAATGCAAAGTGGACTGTTGACAGTGATATCCTCACTATTTTGTTTATACTTAATCAATCTTTCCAACATGGGAAAACAGTTTAAAGTAGTTTTGCGATAAAACAGATTGACAAGTTATTGCTAGTGCTGAGAATAAAGGAGCCACCTAAGAAGGAATGGGTGCAGCTTTAAAGAGCACTGAAGTCCCTGGCAACGAAGGAAATAGGAACCTCAGTCCTACAACCATAATAAGCACAAGAACTGAATTCTGCTAACAACATGAATGAGTTTGAAAGTAGATTCTTCCCCAGAACCTCTATGTAAGAGCCTAGCCAAGCTGATATCTTGATTTCAACCTTGTGGACACTGAAGCTGAGAATATGGCCAAGTCCATCAGGACTTTTACTCTTTAAAACTGTGAGATAATAAATGGCTATTGTTTTAAGCCTCAAAACTTGTGGTAAATTGTCATGCAGCAATGGAAAATTATATAAAACTGTTAAAATAAATATTAAAATCCAGAATGGCATCAAACATGTTTTTAAGTTAAGAGGACTATGGCATGACTATTGATTGTGAATCTACATATACACTGGAACAAGTGGGTCTGTGTGTGATCATTTTTCATAGCAGCCAAAAAATATGGTTAGGAATCACCAAAATGGATTTAAAAAAAAAAAATTTGCATCAGTATTTCATTTGCTCCTGGTCCCAAGTGTTATAAAACTTGTTAAAGAGGAGAATAAAGCCATTGAATCTTTTCAAGATGTAAAATAAAGTCTAATAACTTCTTTGAAAAGAATCAAGTCCTTCTAATGCAAGTGCAAAATTATAGTTTTCTCTGCAGGAGGGGAAGATTGACACTATATAAGTGTAATCCTTATTGAAGGCAGTATGTTTGATGGGAAAATAGGAGTCTTTATGAAGTAAATTAATTGGATATTATGTAATATCCATGTATACAATACAAAAGAACAGTTAGCATCACTTACTTCTGAACAGATATTTGACATTACACTTGGGAGAAAGCAATGATTTGCAGTGTGAATCCGTTCTTGCCCAATGAATGGTGCATGTATGAAGAAGTGCTTTATGATTTCTTCTTCCATTTATGACTTATAACCCATGTAAAAGGATAAAATTGTTTTGTGTGGTTAAGGTTATTTGTAAGTCATAAAGTCTGAGAAATGTACTAATGGAACATAAAATATATGTGCAGAAAGGAAGGGTATTGTTTTGTAAATAGCATAGGTTGCACCTCAATGGCAATACACAAATAGCTTGATTCACAGTGAAGAGTTTGATAGTCAGCAATTTGCACTAAATCTCCACTCACTGCTGATAAAAACTGAACATTATACATGTGGTCCAGATACATATGTTTGCCCTATAATTGAACAATGTGCATAAGACTGTGATTTTTTCCTTATTGTAATACAGTAGCTATTGACAAAAGAGATCCTCAAAGAAAGGTTGATAATATTAGAACTTTTTTTTTGTAAGGGACTTGCCAAAGCTGCATGTCTCAGTGATATATATTCTGAAGCCTGACTATTCAGTACCGATCATTTTGGTCATGTAGAAATAGGAAGACATACTTTAAAAAGTTGAATTATACAAAATAGTGGTTTAGAGATTCTTTCATTACTATCATTCAACAATTTTCAGGTTCTTTCAAATGTGGTATATCTTTTAAATAGCATCTAACAAAATTCTGTAAGTAGTTTGAATGAGAAATTGTTCTATAGTCCTTGGTTAATCTTAAACCTAAATAATCAGTATTCCTTGAAGAAGACATTGACTCCTTGCTAGTATTTCTATTGAACTATAATATGATTTAGAATTTTCTAATTTCATGAAAATGTTAAGCAAGAAAAGGAAACCAACTGCGTGTGTGTGTGTATATATATATATATGCATATGTGTATAGTGTGTATATATATATTCATACATGTATATAAATATAGATCTATACAGATATATACACATATATACAGTGTATATATACATATATATTTCATAAACCATATGAAATCTAACCTACAGCTTAAATTATTCTTTTAATGCATTGCTTAAAGTCTGCATTAGGATGGTCTCTTTCACCAATTTGAATGACTATTGTTTTTAGTTTTAAATAACACATTTTGTTTTATTATTTAAAATCCCAAAGAATAATACCTTAATTTACTTAAAATTGAGGGCCTGCAGGTGCATCTGAAGAGAATAGTTTTTTTATAATAATCGATTTTCTATTATAGCCTGCCTGTAATACACGATACATAAGATTCTTTGTTTTCTAGCATAAAATTTGCATGAATATCCTCATGCTATAAGCATCTTCTGTTCTTTTCAGGAAACCAACTAGGAGTTAAAGGCAAACTGTTTTTTTGTTTGTTTGTTTGTTTGTTTGATGGAGACTCTTTCTTGCTTATTTTATTTATTTTTTGCCAAAAAGTCTGGCTTTCAAATATTTCTGGGCATGTAACAATTCTAAATAATTGGTAAGCCATCAAAATAGAGACCAGAAAAAATCACCAGCCCATATAAAAATGCAGCAGTTGTAGAGAAGGCTAAATATCACAGTACAAACAGTGTCTCTGTCCTGGGCAGTGTGTTCCTCCCAGGTGAGGCAAGAGGAACAAACAGGCTTTTTAGAAAGAACAAGTGTTGTTCCCATTGATGTTCATAATAAATCATCATTCAGGAGATTCTGTCAATAACACACTGCCCCCAATCGCCTCATGCCTGCAGCATTACGCTCATGCTATTGCAACTAGATGAGCTATCAAAGCTTCATGCAGTCAAAGAGAGTAGTTTAAAGAGGTACAATAACAGACGATTTGCAAACAGCCCAAACCTTTAGCTTTTTCCCCCTTCCCAAAAATGTGCAGTGAATTCACATTAACATCTGCTATTGGAGATAAAAGAATGGATTTGCACTGCAAGGAGAATGCCAAATCCTCCTATAAGAGTGACTCATATCCTTATATTGTGAAATATTAGGCTGAACTGGAGGCAGCATTTTGCATGTAGTACGTTGGGTAAAATGTAGATTTTCAAGACTAAAAATGATAGTGCAACATTTAGCACACAGGAATCAGAAGTCCTGTCTCTCTGAATATTTGCTACATAATCACCAGATTAAATTCATTCTGTGAACAGGTCATTTTTATTGTCCAAGGATAATTTCTATCAGTAGACTTTTTACTACATACTCACTCAGATTACTATGACATCTAAGATTTCCATGCTGTTAAATCCAATTTATTGTGGAACATAAGGGCAATTAAGGGATAGGATATAACATTATATTACACTGAAGTAAACTACAGGGTAAGGAAGTGTGGACTACTAGTAATTTGTTGTATATAAACTTAATTTTGAGTATTTTTCTCCATGGTGAAGTGGCAAATACTATTTCTAATAACTCACTATGTGCCAGACACTTTATTCCGGTCTTACATACTAGCTAAGAACTAATGAATTATTGTTTGAGGATTGAAATGAACAAAAAATAGTAATAAACTGAAAATTCGAAAAGTCTAAAGAATACTACATACATTACAAAATCCATTTAAATAGTTAATTATATAAAGTCCCAAAACATCTATCTACCTGATACAACTGATACACATTTTTCTTACATTTTTAGAATGTTTTACTAGTTTTCTATTACTGGGTAACAAATTACCAGAAATGTAATGGTTTAAAATAAGATGCATTTATTATTTCTAATTTTCTATAGGTTAGAAATCTGGGTATGGCTTAGCTGGGTCCTCTTTCACAAGGCCACAAATGAGGTGTCAGCCAGGGCTGGAATCTTATCTAAAGGTTTGATTGGGAAGGATCCACTGCCAGTCCCATATGGTTATTGGCAGAATTCCAGTCTTATCAAGTGTTGATGGATCGAGAGCCTCAACTTTTAATTGTTAGTTGGAGGTTCCCTTAGTTTCTTGCCACATGGACCTCCCCAACACGACAGCTATATCAAATCCAGTAAGGGAGAGAATCTGTTAACAAGATGGATATCACTGTGTTATCTCACTATGTGCCACACACATTATTCGCATCTTACAAAAGTAACATCCATCACTGTTGCCTTATTCTATGGTTGGAAGCAAGTCACAGGTCCTGTTCACACTTAGTGGAGGACAATGACCTAAAGCTATGGATATTAAGAGTGAGGATTATACTTAGCAAACATTTTAGAGTATGCTCTTTCTGCGTATCCCTATTTCCCTCCCTTTATCTTTCATATACATTTTGCCCTCTCCACTCCCAAATCTCTTAACATGACTTGGCATCTGCTTCTTGGAATAACGAAATTAAAACGCAGGACTATATAATAAAAAAAACAACAACAATAAATTTTATAAAAATAACTGATCATGAGTATAGCTGAGCCATGATAAATACTATAAATAACTTAAAATCAAGGAAGAACTTTCTGCAGTTACTAGCCTTTCTTTCCTTTTCTTTTAAATTCCTTCTTTTCATATATGTGTTTATTTGTTTTTTGAAAAGAACATGTCTTCCATGTTCTCCTCCTTCACTTAGAGAGTTCCCTGTGACTGTAGGAGTGAGAAAATGAGAGACAGACAGACAGACAGAGAGAGAGAGAGAAAGAGAGAGAGAGAGAGGAGGGAAGAGAACAACAAAGTCTTCATGTGCATTTCTTCAAAAAAATAGTTTGCTATATATATTTCCTCATATAGTATGTCTTCACCTCTGTACACAAGATTTTAATTTCACAATTATAAATGAAGTTTTATGCCTTTATTATTCAATTTCAGTTATATGTAAGGGATATAAGAATAAGTATATGCAGCCCTTTTCTGTTAAAATACTTATAGAATTTCAAAAGTATTTTTATGTCATTCTTGTGAACAGATAACATGTCCTTATGCTCTTTTTTTTGAGAAGCAAAATGGACATATCTAATTGTTAAACAAAGTAATTGTTGAAAACACCTGTAAATAACTAAATCAGAGCCCCTTGCAAATTTCAAGAGATCCCAGGTTGATATATTTTAAAAGAACTTTAGAGAGTAATTGTTCCCGAATTTGAAATCTTTAAAGTTCTGTTCATCACAATTGAATTCTCTTCTGCACAAATAGGAATAATAAAGCAGGTTGATGGCTTGAATGATGAAGTGCCAGAACTGATACTGCATCGACCTCTATTTGTGGTTTCTGAACAGCTGCTCTCCCACGTTCATGTGGACAGACCCTCCCAGTGTGTGCAGACACTGACCCTGGGAGCATTTCCAAATGCCTACCATCTTTTTACTGAGCTCTCTGTTTCTAAGGTTGTGTAATTATTTTTGTATGTAAGATAGTATTTTTTGTTGTTTAATTACATTGCAAATATTTTCTCCCAATGTGCTGTGTTTTAACTTTTCTCATGATGCCTTGCCATAAGAAGATTTTTAAAAAATTTATTGTATCACATTTGCTATATACTACCATAGGTACATGCGATAAAAAGTATATAGAGAGATTTCAGGTTATCTGTTATTTTGGGGTGATGTAGGAGAAGGGAACTTGAGAGCTTTCTCTGTAATGTTTTATTTCATTAGATAAAAAGTTTGAAGCAAATATGCAAAATTTGATATATAGAGACTATATAATATTTTTCTGTATAAATTTTGAGGTTTATATCATGTCTGTGGATAATACATGTATGTTCACATACGTATATGGTTTATGGTGCTGGTAGGTATCATGTCACTCGTTCTCTGCCTTTTTGGGGCTGTTTCGATCAGAGTAAGAGTAATGTGAAGATTGCTGGAAGAGGTGGGGAGGCTATGAGGGAATCCTCTGCTCTGTGACTCAGCACTGCCCCACTATAATCAATTCAGTGTCTAAATTCGAGCTTCCTTTATTTATCCTGTCAAATGTAATTCTTTCTAATTAAGAATATATCCTGGAAATAAAGTGGTGATAAAAGAGAAGGGAGGCAAGGACTTTCAAAAGATACTTTAAAGAGGACATTTGTGAATGCATAAAGCACATAATAATGTTTTTCTCAGAATGTGATGATACACATTTAAAAGCCTCTCTGAAGAGGCAAAGTGAAATCTGCAGGGAATAAAGGTAGAAATTTGACTGGAGATGTTTGAAATTTTTTGAGGAAATATGATTGACATGTCTGAAGAGCAATATCAGACCTGAAGTTATGCATAAATGGTGAGCAAAGGGAAGAAGAGATAGATTTAAAGAGCAAAGAAACTGGTGGCTTGACATATCAAGGTTGATCATCAAGATATGATGCAAAAGAGTAGAAAACAACTGAAGGGATATGAACATTGTTTCTTTGAGAATGACTCAAAGTGGAAAAAATTAGGCAAGATGGGCTACAATTCAGCTTTGGGGGAATGGATCATATAATGTAGAACAAAAGGCAAAATAAGATTTTTTTTCATTATTCATTTAACAGGGAGTTAAAGGGATATAAATATAATACAAATATTTTCTTTTGAGTTTATTAACTTCCCATTCACTTTGGCTTAAAGTAAGTTCCCTTTATTCTCTCTTGTTATTTTAATTTTCAGAGGACTTTTATACATCTTTGTGACCACAAGGGACTTGATGTATAGCTTCTGTTGTTAAATCATATAACCAACCACCTTTTCTTCTGTTTGGTTTTTCAAAAATGTTCAAAATTTTGCCTTCTTCAACTTTTCAGTCCATCTAATCCATACACATTTCCTCTAGGCTAAGGAACCCTTGGTCAAAAGAATGACAGCTTGTCATAACTCATGATGGTGATCAAAAGCAACCAGGTTTTCCCTTAACCTTTGATCACTTACACACACTTCAATACCTGATTAAGGGAGTGTGTTGCTCTGCATCCTCAGCTTCTATCAGTGGCTTATGTCAAGAGAAAGCAATACTGGGTAATAACAATAGGAGATACAAATGCCTAACTTGACTACATCTTTTATGTAATAGCACTACACACATACACATGTATATGTGTGTATATATATACGTATATATATATATATATATATATATATATATATATATACGTATATATATATGTTATAGGTAATAGTCTATCAGTAAATCAATAAAACAATAAAGTAGCTTCTAAGACTGTCCTTTGCTGTAACAGCATATAGATTTATATTATACTATTCTTCCTGTGTCAGATTTTGGAAACTTTCAAAAGAACAAGCCATTACATCATGTGGAGTAGAAGGATAAAAAACTTTTAGAAGCAGGTATTTCATATCATCTTATGTAGTTCCGATGATCACTTGTTTTAAAATATCTTTTTAGTATTTTTCCAAGTTCACTATTAAAGAGTTTACAACAACTCTCAAAGTGAAAAGCAAAAGTGATAATAAATGATAATATTTCTGAACATTAAGATAAGGAAACAGGAAATCAAAAGTTGAAAATGTACTAAAAAGGGCAATTAAAAGAAAATGATGGATTTTCATTACTTGATATACTTTTGTCTTTATGGATTACTGAAAGGGCCTTAAATAGTTATTCAAATGGGACTTATGCCTAGAAAATATTTTCTCAAGAACTCTGCTTTTAAAAACACAAAATGAAAGAAAATAGCAGTAGTGCTGTAAAAAATCACTTTCTCAATTTACATGAAAAGAGTCAAGTTTTGGGTGGTGTCAAGGAAGAATACATAGAGAAGAAGGGAGAGAAGATGGAATGGAATGTCAGCATGGAAATTTATTGGAAGAGGTTATTTTCCTCTTGGGACATTGATAAGAAAAATAGCATTTAAATCATAGGTGTCCTGGGTGGGAACTTATCTAATTCTTTCTTCATTTGATATAGTGCATAGTGAATCCTTGGCACTCCATCAATACTTTCAATATAGGCAATAGAAATGTCCCTTTGCCTACAGTACAATGTACAAATTGGGTGCAAGGATACAATTCTCATTTGTCACCAAACCTGATCACGAGGTAATCACTGATCTTTATCTGAAAATATTAAAGCAATCCTTTCATGGTCTCTTAATTCCCCAACAGACTCAACCTTTTATTCCTTTAACGAACCACCTTTTTTTTTTTTCTCCAGAGGGACCGAATAGTTCCGAACAGTTCTAAGGAAAAAAAAAATTGTCTCTAGGGCATTATCTGGAAATTGCCCTGTTTGCAGTCCCAAATGCAAAGCCAGGATTCTGTGAAGATTACACAGCTATCCAACCACTTCAAAGCTAAATGGGGTTGAATCAATGCCACAACAATAGGTGTTAACTGCTCCAATCAGAGTTGCTTTACAAGTCCTGCAATCACTGTTTTGTTTTCCCTGCCAATCATCTGAACAATACAATTGCCAGTCACATTAATTTAGACAAATCTTTTCAGGGGAATGAGTTCTGCAAATCCAGGCAAACAGAAGGGTATTAGCTCTCTCCCTCACAAAATCACCAGGAAGAGCAAGGATGCAATTAAGAAAACGAAGTGTCTCAGAATATCTCCCTGCCTTAGTATTACATTAGATGGCAATTCTGCCAGAGGTCAGTTATGGCTTCACTGAAGTTGGATCCGTGCTGCGCTAAGGGGGAGAATTCAGAAAATGTAATGTTATTGTATCTTTGTAAATCACTCTCTGTGAAAGGATAATCTTTGGTCAGGTCTTTAATCCGGTGGTCACTGTTGGCATTATTTGTTTTTAACATGCTTTTTGGTATTGATAACCAATGTCTCGCTACATTCAAGACTGTATACAGTCTTACTGGACACAGTTCTTAGACCATAGTCTCCACTCTGCTTCCTCTCATTTGGCCCTGTGGTTCCTGCTGTCTGAAATGCTTTTCCCAGAAACACGTGGAATCAAATCTAGTCCTCAAGCCCAGTTCAGATGTCTTCCTTCAAACAAATCCTCCCTAATTTCCCCAACATGCTGTTCTAGCTCTCCTTTCTCAGACATCAGATTTGATTGTCCCTTATGTACTTAGGAGTTCATGTTTTTGACTTGGGCTATTCACTTTCATCCATTGTCTCCTGCTAACCTCTAAGATGCTCAAGAACACAGAACCTTGATTAAATCACCCTTTTATCTTCTGCAAATCACCTTGAATAAGGCAAACTTTCAATAAAAGAACACATAAGTAATAGCAATAGCTGACACGTACATGGTGTTTAATATATACCTTACACTCTTCTAACACATATTAATGTATATAATTATCACAAAACTAACAGTTTGGTTCTACTATTACTCTTATTTTATAGACAAGAACATGGCAGCACAGAAAGATTGAAGAACTTGTCAGAGCTCAGACAGCTATTATGTGACAGGACCAGTATGCAAACCCAGGCAGCCAGATTCCCGCTTCCACACTCTTATCCCCATGCTCTTTTGCATCTTGTTTTTGAAGAAATGAATGAATGGAATTAAAAATAACATATTTAAAGTACTATTTAAACTCTACTATTTAAGTTCTCCTTCATTTCACATTGATGTCAAGATCTTTTTTTTTTTTTAATTTTAAAAACTTTTCCCCATCATATGAAAATTAGAAGCTTTAATCTAAGAAGGCTATTGACCTTTTTTCTTGGACTTGAAGTCAATAAGCTAGTGGAAAATTCCCTCATTTTTAAACGTTTTAAACATGATTTTAGACTCACAAAAAATGTTTCCTTTTTGGGGCGACAACAAATAAAACTGTTAACATTTACATACAGATTTTTGTGTAAATGTAAATGTCGATGTTTCTATGATAAATGCCCAGGAGTGCAAATGCTGGATCGTATGGTAGGTATATGTTTAACTTTCTAAGAAATTATCAGAATGATTTTCAGCATGGCTCCACTATTTTGCATTCCCACCAGCTATGTATGAGAGATCAAGTTTCTCCAGAAGATTTTTTTTTAAACCATTCTAATACCTTTGTAATGTCATCTCACTGTGGTTGTAATTTGCATTTTCCTAATGATAGCAGTGTTGAACATCATTTCATGTGTTTATTTGCCAACTGTATACCTTTGGTGAATTTTAAGAGTTTTGCCCATTTTTTCTAACTGAATTGTTTTTTCCCTTTACTGTTGAGATAGAGAGTTTGGTGATGAGTTTAGATGAACTTTCATTATCTGAACAGGATTTTTTTCAGAACAAAAGCATTACATTTTTATAAAATCCAAATTATCCATTTTTTCTTTTATAATTCATGGTTTTAATGTCATATCTAAGAACACTTTGCTTAACTTCTGGTCATAAATATTTTCTCCTATATTATCTTCTAAAGTTTTATAGTTTTACATTTTACACTTATATCTATGATGTCCAATTATTTCAACATTATCTATTGAAACAGCTATCCTTACATCTCCATGAATTGGTTTTACGCCTTTGTCAAATATAAGTTCAGTGTATTTGTGTAAATCTATTACTCCCCCCCCTCTTTTTTTTAATTAAGTGCATTGCAGTGAAAGATAATATGAGCATTGGACCTACTCTAATATAAATACTTAAACCAGTTAAGATGGTCCTTCTAAAGAAGATGCAAAGAGAGGAATTTAATGATTAAAAAAAAACCATATTTCTCTTCAGGGAGACCATTATCTTCTTTCTGTCACCATAGAATGTAGTTTACAATTTTCTATATCTTAGAAAGAATACCTGGACACAACCTTTTACCCTGTGCAAGAACACACTTGACCAAAAATAACAAAGTAAAACAGCAACTTATGAGCCCATATAAAGCCAAAGCTGAAAGTTCCAAAGTCACGTGTTCTCTGTGGGGTCTATATAATGGGAATCATAAGAGCAACCACCCTATCCCTTCCATGACTGCTGTGAGGCCCCACTGAGATCATGTGAATGAAAGTAATTTATGAAGTATAGATACAGTAACGTAGAAACAGAGCACATATCTTATAAGGACATTCACTGCAACCCTTTCACGTCTAGATAGATCTTACAAGTGGCTACCATCTCTTTAGGTGTGTGTGTGTGTGTGTGTGTGCGCGCACCTGTTCTTGGATAACAGAAACACTGTTTCCACTAAAACTGCATTTGATCAATGCCAGTGGAGTTCCATCCCAGGCAAACATATGTCTCTTCTGAAAAAAAAAAAAAATGTTTGTTTACCTATCATATTGCTAAATAGTTGTCTTTCTTGAATTGCTCATTTTATTCCTCAATTTTCCTTCCATAGACAATTAACTACTCTCAAAGTTAAAAACAGTTGTAATGGTGATTTGGGTCATTAATAATCTTTTTGCAGATATTACATTCTTACCTATTAATTAAGTGATACATGTAATATGTATCTTCTTTGTGCCAGGATCTAAACATGAACAGGAAAGAAACATACGTCTTTGAAGAATTCACAGTCTATGTCAAGCATGTACCATTGCCTACTTCAGCTGAGCTATCCCAACCCCAAGAAGGGTTAAGGAAGGGAAGCCCTTTTTTAACTAACATGTTTAACCCAGCCATTACGAATTTACTGACAGAAACCTCCAAATTCTGAAATCTTTAAATATCAAATAAAAAACTTTATAAATGTCATGTACCATTAACAATTATATCAAAAAGCATAAAATCCTTTCATTCATTCATTCATTCATTCATTCAGCAATCACTCGTCGAATACCTGCTTGGTGACAGTCTGTGTAAGATCTTAGAATAAAAAGAAATAAAAGGTACATTCTTTTTTTTAAAAAAAGGTCATAGTTTAACATTTATTAAAAAAGAACTAGGGAGATAATACATGGAAATGTATGTTTTTTAAAAAGGATAAAATTTTACATAAATAGAAGTTATTGTTAGAATTAGATAATTAAGTTACACAGAAGTTTTCACTCACAGACTTGATAACAATTAGATTAATGAAAAATACATTTTTCAAAGGAAATAAAACCAGACATTATAATAGCATTTACTGAAATATCTGCTATTTTTTTGTTTAGCCTTAAATTTTAGTTAAGATTAAAAAACCTGTAAAAATTTATACAAAATATTTAAATTTTGAGAGCAGGAAGACTCAAGCAAAATTGATAAACCCGGTCAGATTAATTACTATAAAAGTAAACCCCCAAATCAATAATTTTGTTAGAAATAAATCCACTCTATTTAAAAAAGTTTTATTGGCAGTCTCAGCTACAAACCACTTCAGTTTTAAAGATGTTTACAAATTACTTTCTCACCTAACTGTAAGCTTTTAAGAAGTAAAAAGACTGTTATATCGCCATTCAGTGTGATTTAGTGATCGGTGTTTCCTACCATAAGTAATCGACATCTCTTTTTAGCTTTTTTGCTTTCCTTTCTGGGTGAATTTAAATTCAAACTGTGCATTTATTTTTTATTATTTGTATGTGTTCACAGAATCAGGCGCAGAAGCACTTGCAACCCAGATGCACAGAAAATTTGTACTGAGTGCTCCGGGTCTTCCCAAACAAGACTTAGGAGCAGCATTTGATTCTGCCTACGAAAGAAAATTAACTCTTGGTTACTGCCTCATGCCTCATCATTGCCACTGTTAGTTAACCTGCCACATTGGCTGCATACCTCCCATGACTGTATAATCTTTCCCACATCCTGTCACCCAGGGCGACTTCTTCTAACAGCTTCAGAGTTCTAATAAGCCTAAAGTGTTCATCATCAAGTGGGTAAAACCTTGCCTGAAAATGACATTGAAACAGTCTCTGAGAAAATTCTCTCCAACTGGTGGTCTAAATTCCCAAAGCAGCCATCCCCTGGTCTCATTAGAAGGTGACTCTGTGGAAACACTGATGGTACTGCTGCAGATAAGCTGTCATCGCTTGCTCAGGGGCCTCACCTGAGATGCCCGTTGTTCAAACTCAATTCCTCCTGGATGTTTTCCTGCTTTCAGACATGGCAACAGGAATTCTCAGAGATAGTCAGGCCCAGTCAGCTCAATGGGCTAAGCACTTCTGCTTATTATTTTTCCTCATCTTCTCATGTATGTGCTCTTGAATTTTATAACTGCAAATTTATAAGGCATAGCTTCTATATAGCTATTTAAAACCTGAAACTGCAGTGTCATGAGTGTTTAGTATAAATTAATCAAATGATAACTCAAGAGATATCTTTGAAAACATTTTGCATTTAAATGGCATAACTGGATGTTTGTTTATAAGCTCCAGTAATGTACCTTTACAAATGCATTTATTATTTTTTAAATACCAATGCCATTTACGTTTATTAATGGGACCAGTGATTTCCAATGTGTAATATAGAAGCTGGCATGCATATGACAATATGTCCTAAATGCAGATTGTGATAAGACTAGCTACTTCTTTAAGCACAAGGGCAGGAAATTAGGTGTAGATTCAAAGTTCAAGAACACAAAAGCAAGGTGAATAATACATGCAAAAGATAAGAGCCAAGTGTACAGTGTACAAACAACAGTGTATGCTGTTTGATGAAACAGTATATTGTTTGATGAAACATCTTACTCAAGTACTTAAGCTTTTAAAAATCTCTGATAAAACAAACAAACAGATCTATAACTGCATGTTATCAACAGAAGCCTTTGTATACACAAACTTTTAAGATTCTATGGGGAGCGAACACAGTAAACATTTATCTGGTTTTGGATATTCAATAGAGTGAAATGCCAGTGATGGGCTGGTGAGGGTAGCCTTGAGAGGTAATTAGGGAGCTGGTGATCTAGTGATAAGAGTGGAGAGAGTTGAATAATACAGAATTTGGAAATTATGTGAAGGATGAAAAAAAGAAAGGAAAAAAGAAAGAATGTCTTGTAGCCAAAATAAAAGGTGAATTTTCGTGTCAACAATTTAAACATGAGAATGCTGCTTCTAGAATTTCTCCTGGTTTTGAATCACGGTTCCTTATTGCTAATTTTATTTACAAATCTAATGTTTGTCAGATGAACAAGAATAGGACAAGTGTAGAAGCTGAGGAAAAACTGGAAGCAAAAAGCAGGAGAAAAAAATGGGCAACATTTGAGAAGCTTTGCATAACAACAAAAAGCAGGAACTAAGTTCAACCTGGGGGAGGTGTGTGAAAAGCTCCCTCCAAAATTTCAGAGAAAGATAAATGAGTAGATAGTGGCCAGCGGCTTTACTGCAGATGAAGCAAGCAGTTTAGACCAAATATGATAAACAGAAGTATGTTCTTAGCAGCCATAAGATACAAAAACTACTTTATGAAAATAATTTTGTTTGTATCAGGGGAAACAGTCATGTTAACATTTATAGCTTTCTATATCATCATACTAAAATCAAAATTCTTATGATTTCCTTTTGACTTCCTTTTTATATGCCACAAAGGTCTGGGGGAATATTCATTGCATTAAAGTCAATGAATCTGTAAATTGCTTTGCTTCTTAGTGCGTGAACTACAAGACTCTAGACTCTGTGTTTTGTAAAAGACAGCACAATATTTGCAATTAGCTGATATCTATGACATGTTTACAGTTAATGACAATGCAAAATAGACCAGAGCCAAGGTAGACTACTTTAATAGCATTTTATTATCTAAATATGTTTTTGTGCTTTGGTATTTCAGAGAGGTCTGTCACCCTAGGAAGCCCTTTGCTTAGGCAATGGGATCTGGGTGAAAATAATAGCAACTGTGAACTGAACTCTGGAAGCTGGGTTAATTTTAACACGGCTCTATGGAATATTGGTATTTCAATAAAAGAATTGCTGAGTTTAGATTTTCTCAACTAAATTCCGGAGTTGGGTTGCTACGATCAATTCCTCAAGAAAAGAAAAAAGTCTTTATAGAGGTTTAATGCAGATTGACACATGGAACACAGACATAGATCTACACAAAGTCTCGCATCCTCTTCGAGCTTCTATTACCAAGAAGAGAGCATCTCCAGTGGTAAAAATAAAATGACATGCAAATTCATCATGGTACAGTAGTTTTATATACAAATCAAACTGATTTTAAGCAAGAACATCTGTGCAAACAAGATTGTGAAAGGTAATTTTAAGGTTACAAAGGAAGAAAGTGTGTTGATTGGATTTTAAAATAGACATGTTAAATGCATATACCTACTATAATGTGAGGTGCATGACATAATTTAATAAGTTTATTTAATGAAAATTTGCAGAAAAGCCTAACTTGAAAAGATGTCTTTTTTCTCCTTGTTTTTTCAATACTGATGTTAAAAAATATTTGACAAGGGAAGAAATAAAAAATAAATATAAAGAACTGTATTTTTGGGAAAGAGGAAGTCATAGTTTTTCTGAGAACACAGAGTAGGGACAGTTAAATCATCCCACCCAAATCTAGAAAGTTCTGCAGTTTAAACATTGGAGTTGAGTTTTGAAATAGGAGCCAAAATTTATTATATGAAGAAGCTACAACTGATTTCTACAAGGAAGAAATAGTATGTGCAAAGACATAAGTATGTAAAAGCATACATATTTGTGGGCAACTTCAAGTGACTGGGATGTTCATCTTTTTCTGAATGCTCTTCCTTTAGATGGCACAGAGCAAATGTAAAGACTAAAAAATGTACAGAGTGGGAGGTGAGTAGAATAAGATTAAAAAAAGATGAGGTGCTCTACTGCATCACATGTCACCAAAACACCAAATATATAAGGATAGAAGATCACAGAATGTAAGAAGTCAGAGGTCAGTGCCAGTCTTAAAAGAAGTCTCAAGGGAGCATTGGTGGACAGAGTTAGATGGAGGACATGGAGAACTGAGTGGTAAGTGAGAAATTGGAGATGTAAATTTGGTAGGTAAAAGGATGGGTCAGTAGCTGTATAAGAGGAATTTGGATATGTTGCTATAACGTGGGAAACTGAAGAGAGGACAAAATATAAAATACAGAAGAAAGAGAGATGACTAATATGGCCAGTTCCTCCCAGGTTCAGGAAGGGATAAAAGGCAATGTCCACCTGGAAGGGTCAGCAAGGGCATGGGAGAAGGGACAGCTACTCTACTCAAATGGGAGGAAGAGGTAGGAAGCAGAGGGCAGGTAGAATATGTCTGCTGAGAAGAAGAAATATGTTTTTCCAAACTTGAAATTCAGCACATTAAATAAACACACACATAACAGACAAACCTCCTTGCTACCAGACCACGAAATCTAAAATTTTTATTTTTATTCTTTTCTATACATTTAATTGTTTGCTTGATTGAATAAATAATGATATTTTCAGCTGATATGTATCTTATGTTTTTTCTTTTTTTAAAACAGTTTATTTTTATCTACTCTTTGAAATACTAGCTTTTGGTTGGATGAATTGTGTTCACAGATTCATAAGTTCAAACATATAAATAGCACAATAGTCCTGTCTTGGTGAAAATAAGGACCTATGTTAAATTTTACCTCTTTAGTATAAAAAGTGGAGCCATGTTAAATCTTCCAGGACTGTGTAAACTGGGTATTCATTTAACCTGACATCCCCAATCCATCTGTGCATTCTCGGAGCACCTCTGCCTATAACTGTTATTCCTAGCAACCTTTCTGCTGGAAATTATCAAATTAAAATTCTTTAATGATCCAGTATAAACAAATTAGCATAATTTAACACATAATTTGAAATATATTCACATTTAATGCATACCAATATCATAGCATAATTATTATAGACCAATGAAAATCAAATGAATTTCCATCAGCATTAACCAATGAAGATTTTTTTTATATAAATGCATGACTTTTTTAAAATTTTTATATTAGTTTCAGGTATATAGTACATTAGTTAGATAAAATTCATTATATTTTTGGTTAGTAAAGAAGCCTATGAAACAAGGAACATTGTAAAATAGAAAAAGAATAAATCTCTTAAAAGTTAGGTGAACAAATCTCTAATAACCTCTCTTAGATTTAGGTAATATCCTCCATGGAATATTTCAAGGTGTTGAAGTGATCCTTGTTAATAATACATACCCTTGCATCTTAGAATTTTTCCTTTGGCAGTATAACCTCTATGTAGAGGTTTCAACAAACCATTTCTTTTTATCATTTTAATAGTATAGCATTCTTTTTTCAATTGAGGTATAACTGACATATAACATTATATTAGTTCCAAGTATACAGTATAATTGGATATTTGTATACACTGTGAAAAATTACAATAAATCTAGTTACCATCCATTATCACATAAAGTTAATTTTTTTTGTGATGACATTTACTCTGTTAGCAACTTTCAAATATGCAATACAATATTATTGACTATAGTATATTTCCATGACTTATTTATTTTATGACTGGAAGCTTGTACTTCCTGACCCCTTTCACCCATTTGGCCCATTTCCCAATTTCTTCCCCTTTGACAACCAACAATCTGTTTTCTGTATCTATGAGTTTTACTTTTTATTGTTGTTTGTTTGTTTTTTAGATTCCACATATAATGAAATCATATAGTATTTGTTTTTCTTTGACTTATTTTGTTTAACATAATGCTTTCAAGGTCCATCCATGTTGTGGCAAATGGGAAGATTTCCTTCACTTTTATGGCTGAGTAGTATTCCATTATATATGTATACACACACACACACACACACACACCAGAATTTCTTAATCCATTCATTAATCAAGATACACTTAGGTTGTTTCCATATCCTGGCTATTATAAATAATATTGCAATGAACATAAGAGAGCATATATCATTTCAAATCAGTGTTTTGTTTTCTTAGAATAAATACCCAGAAGTAGAATTGCTGGATTATGTGGTAGCTCTATTCTTCATCTTTTTAAGAACCTCCATGCTGTTTTCCATAGTGGGTGCACTAATTTAAGTGCATTAGAATTCTCTTATCTCTACATCCTCACCAACACTTGTTGTTTTTTGTCTTTTTGATAATAGCCATTCTAACAGTGTGAAGTACTATCTTATTGTGGTTTTGATTTGCATTTCACTAATGATTAGTGACATTAGCATCTTTTCATCTATCTGTTGACCATCTGTATGTCTTCTTTGTAAAAAAATGTCTATTCAGATCCTCTGCCCATTTTTTAAATAAACTATTCTTTTTTTTTTGCTATTGAATTCCTTATATATTTTGTATATTAACTATTTATTAGATATGTAATTTGCAAATATTTTCTGCCATTTAGTAAAGTGCCTTTCCATTTTGTTGATTACCTTTGCTTTCAAAGTCAGATACAAAAAATATCAACACCAGGACTGATGTCAAAGAGCCTATCTCCTATGTTTTCTTCTGAGAGTTTTATAGATTTAAGACTTACACATTCAAGTCTCTAATCTGTTTTGATTTAATTTTTGTGTGTGGCATAATATAGTAGTCTAGTTTCATTTTTTTGTGTGTTGCTGTTCAGTTTTCCCAACATACTGGTTGAAGAGACTATCTTTTACCCATTGTGTATTCTTGCCTCCTTTGCTGTAAATTAATTGACCATATATGTGTGGATTTCTTTCTGGACTCTCTATTCTGTTCCATTGATCTATATGTTTCTATTTATGCCAATACCATATGTTTTAAATTTTATAGCTTTGTAATATAGTTTTAAATCAAGGAGTGTGATACCTCCAGCTCTGCTTTTCTTCCTCAAGATTCGGGGTCTTTTGTGTATCTGCACAAATTTTACTACCATTTGTTCTATTTCTGTGAAAAAATACCATCGAATTCTTGATAGGGATTTCATTGAATCTGTAGATAGCTTTTGGTAATAGAAACCTTTAAATAATATCACTTTTTCCAGTCCGTGAGCACAACATTTCTTTTTATTTATTTGTGACTTCAATTTCTTTTGTCAACATTATAGTTTTCTGTGTATTTTATTCTTTTTGATGCAATTGCAATTGTTTGCATCTATGGAGTGATCCAAATATGACTGGCTAACCATTGACCATGACTGCTAAAGAGAAAATTTTCTGGTTACACAACCCATTTATTTGCATAGAGCCCTAAGTGAGCTCTCCCATAGAAAAGACATTTGAGGTTTTTGTTTGTTTGTTTGTTTGTTTTTTGAGAAAGAAAAGCTATAATAACTTTCAAAAACCATCTTATACACTTGCTAATTCAAAGATATTTTCATAAACTGAACTAGTAACTAAATATCACTAGTTGAGGGCAAAAAAAATAGCAAGAAGACCAACTGAATGAAGAGAACAACTCACATCAGAAGAAATAAAAATAATATTAAAAAAAACATTAAAACAGAATTCTAATGAGCATCTTTAAAATATTTAAGAAAACATTACTTTCATGCATAAAAACATGAATCAGAGAAAATGAAAGATTTGGGGGAAATTAGCAAAATAGTTAAAATAAAATGGCTGGCTAATAAAACAAGTGGAATACAAAATTAATAATTTCAAAAATAAGTAGACTAAATCATCATTAATACAGGTCAAGTGATAAAAAGGTAGAATATGACTAACATATGAAGAAACATATAATATAAAATTAAAACATTCAAGCTGTAATAATAGAACATATTAAATGATATAACTTGAAAAATTGGAGGAAAATGATTATTTTAATATTAGAAGGAACAAAGATCCAAAACAAATTAGAGACATAGATATATAGATTTATATAAATCACTATGCCAGGCACGGTAAGCAGAAAGAACGCATGACTTGATACATCATCATGATATTTGAGAACTCCAAGCACAATGCAGAAATCCAAAAAACAGAGAATCAAAATGTGATTGACACCAAGCTTTTCACTGGTGTTTGTGATTGTAAAATGACAACGAAACAAAGTATTAAAGTTCTAAGGGAGAAAGCTTTACCTAGAATTCTATTCTCAACTGTTTCAGGTACATAATATGGGCCTTCTTAGAGTCTATTGAAACATTTGTAGCCATCGTGGCTGTGACAGATAAAATGGGCATTAACAGTAATCTAAGCCTGAGACAGATCAGCCAGGAATGCCTAGATTTTTATCTATCACGTTCAAGCTTGAATAAAGGCAAGAGATCTGCTTTCCTCAGCAGCTTCCTAAGAGAGTAGGTGATGGGATTGTCCCTCTTCTTTCTTCCAATATTCTGTTTTAAGTCAGTTTTATGCACATGCAAAGCCTTTGTTGCTAGTTATGATACATATGGATTTGCTTTCCTTTCCTGCTTGCCTAA